>NW_010973276.1:1525265-1525589 GCF_000737465.1 Haliaeetus leucocephalus
GGGGCTGGTGCGTGCTGGGGGGGGGGGGGGCAACCCGGGGCGGCGGTCCCCTCAGGATGAGTGAACCGGACCCGCCCGGTGCCTCACCGGGCTGGGCCGCCTTTGTCCCGCCGCCACCAGCGCGGTTCCGCGCCCCTCACCGGGGGCCCACCACCGGCACTTACCCTGACTAGGTACCGGCTCGTCCCTCAGGGGAGCCGAGGCGGGACGGGAGCTGGTTCGGCCGGGCTGAAACTTAGTTAGCAACTTCTCCGTTGCGGCGGAACCCAGCGGCCTGCCCAGCTGAGGTAAACGGCAGCCGGGTACGGCCGGACACCCCCACCC
>NW_010973276.1:1525599-1584914 GCF_000737465.1 Haliaeetus leucocephalus
CGGGAAGCGCCTCTGTTGCCATGGCGACCGCGCGGCTCCGCCGGGGTGGGCGGGGCCTCGCGCGCGCAGCCCGGCGGCCCTTCACGGGTGGCTCCGCCCCCTCCACCTGCTCCCCCGTGGCCCCGGGCGCGGCGCTGGAGGGGTGGAGGACGCGGGTTCGCGTCCTGGCCCTGGCCCTGGCCCGCGGCGCCAATCCTTCCCCCCCTGCCCCAGCCCCCGAGGGAGAGGGCCCGGATGAGGGCAGCCGCCCCTCGGCACGTCGCAGCGCCGTGCTGTTGCCCTTCCTCCTCCCCTAAGAACAGCGCAGCGCCCTGTCCCTTCGCCCAGCCTCCCGCAGCTCGCCCCCAGGGCCCTTCACCCTCCGCGGGCAGGCGCTCGGCGAGAGGCTCCCCGGGCAGGGGTGGCCCTTTCGGGTGAGCTTTCTGCCACCGTGGTTCAGGCGTGAACCGTGGTTCACGGCGACCCTGTGAGGGACCTCACAGACCCTGTGAGAGCCTCCCCGCTACCCCTGCCAGAGCAGCGGCCGCAGCCTTTGCAGCATGCTCAAATGGCGGCCTGGAAGGCATAGGAGCCCAGTCCAGGGGGAGCATTTCTCCTCAGACTGTGGAGCGGTTCTCCTCAGACTGTGGAGCGGTTCTCCTCAGGTAGGGAGCATTTCTCCTCAGCCTGACACACCCCCCCCCACCTGAGGAACGACGCCTGAGTCACTGAACGTGCGTATGGGCACCTCGGCAGCCCCTCCGCCATCTCCAAGGCCGTGCCACGGTTGTAGTAATTCACGTGCTCCAAATGCTGCTTTTCATCTTTACGAAAGGTGTGGTTTTGTGTGACGGAGGAGTCCAAAGTCAGCTTCTGAGGCAGGGCCGGTGCGGAGGCTCGTGACTCATGGCCGGCGGGCAGTGCCCACGTTGCGGCCAGCAGAGAAAGGAGGGCCCGGCTTGCAGCGGCGGGTCAGGAGCACTAATGCTGTGGCACAAGGGAGAAGGCAGCTCCACATCCTCAGCCCAGCTCTTAGCAGGACCTTGAGAGGTCAGGCAGCAAGCAGGTCCCACGTCCCCACCATCAGTGGGGAACTTGCTAATCCGCCATTAACCAGCCCTCGAGGGAGCCAGTTCAAATCTCGCCTCTTTTGCAGACATTGGGGGTCCTGAGCAAATCAAGCTGATTGATCTCTTTGTGACCCGTTCCCGAACTGCAGAAGGGAGGTGACTGACGCTTCTTGGCGTGCCTTAGCTATACAGGTGCACAGTCGCTGCCTCTTAGCAGGTGCGTGGATGGGGTTTCAGCAGCAAAAGCATCCAGCTCTGCAACAGCTGCAGGAATAAACGAGCGTGCCTCACCTCCTCTGTCTCCACCCTTGTTGTATACGCCCACATCCCATTTAAATTAAGATCCCTTTCCCACAGACCCCCCTTGCTCCCAAATCAGGATAATATATGTGTTTTCCCCACCTTAGCAATCCTTTTATCTTCACCACACACACAAACACAAAGGGATCCCAAATCCATGACTCATTTGCCTTTCTCTTTTCCAGAAACCAAGACATAACTCATCCACCTATCCCCCCCAGCACCCCTCCCTGGCAGGAGTCACCTCTGTGCCATCACCCACCCTGCAGCTCAGGCTGTTGTTGGTGAATGGTATGTGCCCATACGGAAGAGAGTGTGATCCGTGGCTTGGATCAGTGTCTCTGCAAAGAGGGTGTTACTGCTTCTTACACCTCTTTGAAGTGGTTCTTGTTCCATCCATGGCTAGGGAACCCCTGCTCTCTTGCACATGGGGCTTTCAGCAAGTAATGTGAAACAATGAAATTGTCTGATCAGTTATTCAGGAGCCACTCTAATGGCAGCACCCTCCACAAAAACACCTATATGCAGCGACACAGCCAGAGACAAGAGAACTGGCCAAGCCAGGCTCTGCAGGCTACATGGCCTCTGGGAGGCTGCATTCAAATGGACAACTTCAGGAAGAGCAGACGCGTTCCCAAGAAGCTGCTGCCTCGTTTCCCACTGTCTGAGGAGGAACCTCAGCGTGTGCCTTTGCAAATGCCTGGGGAGATGAGACCTGGGAGCTTCAAAGTAGCCACAAAAACTCTCTATGCTTCAAGCCCTGGCAGGCCAGAAGCAGCAGCTGCACCTGCGGGATTGCAGAGCTGCAGGGTAGATTCAGTGGCACAGAGCAGGCCTGGTCTCGACAAGCCTCCAGTGCAAAGCTGGAGGGGCTGTATCCTCACCCTCACTCAGCCCCTGTTGCCCTAGGGACATCCCAACCGTGTGGGAAAGAGCATGTCTGTAGCACGGGTCCAGCACAGAGCGGGGAACCGTGGGACCTGCAGTACTGCTGCGGTGAGCCGGGTACCCCACTGGCCGTCATGCTCAGCCCTTGCACCCCAGCTCCGGCACCAGGCAGGAGAACTGCCACCCCACCGTCACACACCACCACCCCACCGCTGTGGCTCCCTTGGGCAATCGCAGGACAACGCGCGGCACAGCCCTGGCTCCAAGAAGGATTTCTTCCCCTGTGCTCTCTCCCCACCTGAGACCATGTGAACCTTTCTCCCACTGCATTTATCAGCAACTGTTGGACTAGAGTTAACTGCAATCTAGGGGCAGAGTTAAATGCACAGTCCTGTTCTATCACCCCATGTATATAAATTAGAGCTGTAATTCCACCCTGCAGTGTGGATGGCAATAGCAAACAGACACTGCCAGACCCATCTCACACAGACATTTGAGCTTTGACCCTTTGGTTTATGATTTCGCCAGAACCGTCAGTGCGATCATATGCAAGCAATATACAGTGAAGGAGTGCTTATACTCAGAAAAAATTTACAGGCCCCTTATCTATGAGAAGTTTCCATTTTTTAAACACAAACATTCCATGCTATCAAACCAACAGAAGGCTCTGTCAGGCTGATGCACCAGTTTACCAGCAGCTCCGCTTTTCAGATGGGTAATGCCACTGTTTCTGCTCTCTACCATACAATTAACTTCCAGGGTGGGACCTCTTCAGAATTAAACTAAGAATTGCATAAAACAGTGAATAACAGCAAATGTTGTGTGCACCAGCGGGGCTGCTCCAGTGATCTGGTTCCTCTCGTATAGTCTGTCAGTGCCCTATAGTGGAGAAATGGGTTAATTGCATATGTCACATGGAGCTACTGCCAAACCTATGTGTTACACTCCTGCAAACCTGAGGTCAGGCCGCAGAAGCCAGTGGGGAGATCCCAGGCTAACACCATTGCTGCTTCATAACAGCAGCTGGCCTGCTGCCTCTGCGGGGACAAAAGTCTGCTCCTGCGTCACCTCTGCCGTAACGGCAGCCAGGCTCTGCCTGACTTCACCGGGTGCAATGGCAAGATTCCCTCCTTTGTTCCAGCCATTAACAATATCCATCTCTTCCCGCTGAGCAAGTTGCTCTTGTTATGAAGAGGTGGAGATGTATGCAAAAACACTTCATCTGAATCTGGGGAACAAGCATCTGCTCTTCTCAGGCCCACATGGGTTTGAAATGCCCTGGCCCTAAGCAGTGAAGCACTTCAGTGTCCTGTCTTGCAACTCTCCATGAAGTAAGTGCTCCCATGAAAGCCAAAAATATCGGTGAAGGATAAGGCACCAGGAGGAACCAGCCAGGAGCTCCTTGCCCATCTCAAGCATTAAGTAGTGCAGGAAGGTGCTCCACTGCTGACTACAGATAATCTGCAAAAAGGGAAGCAGAAAATCCTCCTACTCCCCATCACCACCACGGCAGGGGTCCTTAAAAGCTCCTTTCCCACCTCTTCATGTTCATTCACCATGAAAATCAGTGCAGAGCTACACAGAGAGCACCAAGTGCCCAGCTCAGAGCACAGCAGAGGGCACAGCCCTGGCACAGCCTTCCTGATAAAAATCCCACAGGCCACGGGACCCCCCATTGCTTCCTCTGCTGCCCCCAAGTTTGACCCCTGATTTAAACGGGAGCAGGGCTGGGAGAAGGAACGCAGGAGAGAGTCCCAATTTAAAGAAAAGAGTCTGTAAAACACACAGTCCAATGTCAGTCGGATCACTTTGACTGTCATCCGTGCCCTTGCGAAGGTTGAGCTCTGCAAGGGTGCTGAGCAGCCGTGGCTGCAGGCCTGGAAAGGACATCACCCCTCCGGCGGGTGCACAGTGCCTCAGCATTATACTTTCGGTATCCACAAAATACTTCTTCCTCCAGAAAGGAGAAATTCATCAAGGCAGAGGTCGTCAAACCTAGGCTGCTGAAAGCAGCTGTAGCCAGAAATCCTTGTCAAAAAAACAAGGATAATTGAGCATCAAATTTGTATGTATAATGCTCTTCAGTAGGAAGGAGTTGTTAGATTGCACTGTAGTGGAGGTTTGATTGCATCAGAGTGAAAAATCAGTGGGTGTGGAATTTTTGCTGATTATATAATCTCTGGTGGTTTTGCCTCCACCGATTTGGGCGAGGACACAGCACCCATCCCGGTCAGAGGCCCGCCCTGTGCTATCAGCAAACGGCACATGGTCAGACGTGGGGGGACTTGTGGGGAGAACAAAGGAAAGCAGATTTCCTGGGAGTCTGTTTTTGTTTTCCCAAGCAGAAGAGTGACTCAGATTTCAGCTCTCACTCCTGTAACTCAGCCAACAACAACACATTGTTAGTCAAAGTGATAAAGGCGAGTATCTTTGTTCCATTTGCTGAACTAATAAAAGCTCCAATAAGCTTGTCCACCCAAAGGCCAGCTCAGTCACTAAAGCAGAGACCATGTGCCGAACCCTGAGCCCCCTCACAGTGACGACAGCATCTTGCTCCCAAACAGCCTCCCTGAACTCCTGGAAGCTACTCAGAAAATACACTTACTTCTGTCTAAACCAGCACGGATGATCTCAATTTGTGCATTATCATAGTTGAGAGCTTTCTGATAAATATCGTGAACACTTACATGTCATTCTAATGCAGCTGCTAAAAGTGTTGTAGAAATGCTTTCACTTTCTGAGAAATGCTCCAGGAAAAAGCACTCTACCTCCCTGTGCTGAACAAACAGCTTAACACATCCCTGCTCTTTTGTTTCCTGTATCTGAGCTTGTTTTTCATGGCTGTGAGGTAGATCATAGAATGGTTCGGGTTGGCAGGGACCTTAAAGATCATCTAGTTCCGACCTCCCTGCCATGGGCAGGGACACCTTCCACTAGACCAGGTTGCTCAAAGCCCCATCCAACCTGGCCTTGAACACTTCCAGGGATGGAGCATCCACAACCTCTCTGGGTAACCTGTTCCAGTGAAGAACTTCCTTACAGCTACGCTAAATCTACCCTCTTTCAGTTTAAAGCCATTACCCCTTGTCGTCCACATCCACAGCTCATTGAAATACCATAGTACGAGTTGCTCCACCACAGCCACCACACACAAATCTAGCAAAAGGAGACTCCAAATCCCCGGCTGGCAAAGCCCATCCCCATTGCACTGGCTCTCGGCACTGCTGGGCAGGGTGGGGACCCAAGCACAGTTTGTGCTAGTGCACCTTACCCTGGCATCAGGGTAAGTTAGTGGTGCCTGGGCAAACCGTGCTGTACTGGTACAAAATGGGGCTCTCCAGAGGATTTGCCCAGGTATTGTTACACCCAGTTCTGGGTAAGCCTTTGTATACTGGCTTTATTTTCCTTAGAAAACAGGCATCTCTGAAATACGTGTTAGAACACCTTAACAAGTCAGACGTATCTAGAGGTGTTAATAGGACAGAGCAGACCTTAGCAGAAGTAGGTGTCTAGACTAGAAGTACTTTGTGCTGAGATTTAACATGTTCATTCATGCATGTTAACAACGTGCTATAAATACACCCGATCCCTCCCAGCCGCTGCAGCCACGGCTGAGGTGCTGCACAGCTGCCATGTGCCGCAACGTTGCAGGGAGGGTGTGTTAGGACAAGCGCTGGCAGCCGTGCTGCCAGACTTACCAACGCAGCCCCTCGGCTGCCCCTCACCCCCCATCAGACACAGCCACCACCTTGGGCTGCTCTGGGCATGTGCCACGTAAAACTGGTTTGTCAGCTGCAGTTGCTGCATTTGCACAGGCAGCCTAAGGGCTCAGACTCATGCAGCAGAGGATCAAAATGGACCACAGAAAATACCGGGGCTGCCACCATTCCTCCTGCCCTCAGAGCAGCTACCACCCTCTGACACCAGCTGATGATGAAGCATCTCCTGAAGTGCTCTTGTTTGCAGCCTGGTGCACAACATCGGGAACAGTTCCTCTTCCTGCACTGGACAGAAAGTGGCTACCCGTTCAGGAGCTGCTTTGCAGGCTGTTGTCTCCTCCGCTGCATGGAGGTGGCAATTCTGATGGAAATTTCAGTGGCTGTACCAACGTAAGTGCTCTTCAAAGCACAACCTCAGGATATCTGCTTTTGTGAGAAAGTATCCCGAGTTAAAAATTAATGAAATTCACTTCTAGGATCATTTACTTTTCTCCATCTAAAGAGCAGGATTTTTGCCATTCTTTCCACACCATGAATGCAGAGCATTTCTGCTTTTGCACGTTGGGGACCAGGCCTGTAGTGATTAGATTGCCAATTAATATCAGGTAATTAACACATTTGCAAGGGCTGGTTGAATCCCACCCTGACATTTTGCAAACTATGCGCATTTGGGGAGTGCCTTCATCCCCCTTTTGAAGTTTTTAACTGTGAGCTCCCTGGCAATCAATTAGCCTGCACGAAAAACTGGTGCTGTGCCATTAGAGCAAACATGCCCCAAGAAGAAAACATATTAAGGATTAATTAAATACCAGGTTTTATTTAATTAAGCCTCTTCTCATAAGTATGTAGAGGCAGGAATCTGGAGCTAGCATCCGATCTTGCTTTCACTCCTATCCCATTTTTAGAAATGCATTTAAACTTGGTTGCTGCTGTTTAAAACATGACATTCAGGCTGATGCAAATCTGTTCTGCCTTCCCAGCGTGAGCGCAGGAACTGACAAGCACAACATCATTAAAGGGTGGCTGATGGCACCAAGCACTCCCGAGGTCAGGGTTCACTTCTTCCCCGCTCCCATGTACAACACCCTCCCCAGGGAGCACTAGAAGCCTCTGCGAGCACCAAAAGACCTTCTGGAGTCTGCAGGGATGACAAATGCAGGCCCTGAGCACAGGCAGGGACCCATGAGGGGCTTGTCCTCCAGCTCTCCTCTCATCCTCCTTGCATTTTTTAAGGAAAAACTTGTCACTCCTGTTACCCGCTTATCTGCAGCGAGAAAGGCACCGCAGCCTGTCATGTTGCTACCAGTTTAAAGGTCTAGAGATAGATCCAAGAAATATCAAGGCAAACTAATGAGATCAAGTCCAAGGTCATTTTACGCACTATTACAGAGAGCACTCCCTTGCTTTCTGCACACCTGGTCTGTGTTAGCAGAGGATCACAAGCAGATATAAAAAATCACCACCACGTTCCAGCTCTGGGCTGCCCCATGGCCAGGAGCTGCCCTCGCGCCGGGGCCCTCTGCCATCTTTCCATCAGCTGTACGTTGGTGCCATTCGCTCCCTTCACCCAGCAGCCGAGGATCCAGCCCGGCCATTCCCTGGTGATTGACAGCCTTTTTCCTCGTCTTTCAGTGCTCTATTTCACCTTAACAGTCATCAGTTTAAGTTCTCCACACTACCGGGGCGGCGGTGACAGTATCAGCAGGCTGAGAGCAACGGGCAGCGGAGGCAAGGACGTTGCGGTCGGTGCCTGGCTGCACACAGCATCTGCCCGGGGAGGGACAGGGTCAGGCAGCAAAGCCACGCACTGGCTGGACCGAGGAGGCCGAGAGATGCAATCGGGGAGAGCGAGGGCCACAACGCAGATCAAAACAAGCGCTGCGACAGGGCAAGAGGGGAGAAGTGCAAAAGGGAGGAGAGGTGACAGCAGTGTCCCTGGGAGAGGAGGGACTTGGCAAGAGCAAAGGAGGGCTCTAGAAGCTGGGAGTGATGGGAAAATACAAATCTCCTCAAAAACGCAGTTCTAACATCATCGCTCTGGCTGCTGGGAATCCTGGGGTGCGTGCTGCTCACCTGGCTGCCTCCATCCCTCCGGGACCCCCGGACCCAGCCCTCGGCTCTGCAGAGCTAAGCTGTTCACCTCCTGCGGAGCGAAGGACCGGCTCTGGGAACGGGACTTGACACTTGCGGAGCTGCTGTGGGGTCTGAGTTTGAGAAAGGGCAATCGTGGGGAAGAGCCACCCCTGGCGAGCTCAGGGCAGTAGGATGCAGAGGGCTGCAGGTTCCCAGCGCTGGGTTGCATCTCCCCAGCCCGGTTACAACCCCCAGTTCCCCCTGCCCACTGCAACCCCTGCCCACCCTCCGGCCGGCCACACTGCCGCTCGCTCCACGCCCCGGGTCCCCAGCCGCGGAGCAGGGCTGGGCTGTGGCAGAACATGTGCTGGCCCATGGTGGGGGCCTGCCCCAGCACTTCTCCAACTCCTCCAATTCATTAGCACAGCACTTCTGCCTCCCCCTCGGGCCCAGCTCATTTCAGCTCCCTCATCCCACGCGCTGTGATTCTCAGCATCTTGGTAAAACTTCGCCCCGGCCCCAGACAAGTCACTCGGCTGGCGAGCAAGTGGAGCAGACCGCAGCCCTGTGTGCTGGGATGGGAGCATGGATGACCACGGTGCAGCTGGTCACACCAGCATGACTGGGGGGCTGAAGGCAGAACCAGGAGCCTCCGGCCATTCCCCTGGGGCTGAAGGAGCAGCAGCTCTGCCCCAGACCATCTGCCCTGCCAGAGGCTGGGACTAACGGGATACTGAGGAGCATCTGGCCCTGCTGACATGCAGCTCCCGGCAGCCATGGCATTCTTTTTGGAGTTATTTTGGAAAGGAGACGCTTGGGCAAGACACACACAACCCCCAGCACCATGGGGAGCCTGATATCACCCACACGGACAGAGAGACCCAGAGCTCTGCCAAACCGTAGCAGGCAGCCGGGCTTCTCAAACACTCTCCTCAGCCATTCCCCATCCCGCTCCCTACAACCATGCCTGGACTCCCCAGCCTGCAGCCCAGGACCCTTGTCGCCTCTCTCCCCCCCGGACTCCGGGTGCTGAGGGACCTCTGCCGAAATGCAGGCAGGTCTCCAGCCGAGCTGCCCGTACCCCAGCTGCAGCTGCTGCCTGCAGGGCTGCGCGCACCGCAGTTCCACAGCACCCAGCGGGGATGAAACCAGCACGCCTCTGCCGCCCCGGGACGATCTCCTCCCCAATTCACTTGTACCCAAGAGGCACCATTAGATCTCAGGCCTCCCCCTTGCCAGCGCTGCGAGGAAATAAGAGAAGCTGCCACAGAGCACAAAATAAACTGACCAGGAGTCGCAGTGCTGCACAGAGCTATCCGCAACTTTCAGAAAATAGAAGTGCGTTCCCCACTATAGAAGTGCTGGAAGTGGGAGAAGGGCAACCGAAAGATTCTGCTCTAGAAGATCTCAGGCCACACACTGACTCTTACTTGGAAAAATTCCTTGTCAGCAGCTTAGAGAGCACAAAAATAGCTTGGTGCAGATTAACTTCATTGGAATTACTGTTTCATTAATGGCACCAGTGAGTATTTACTGACATGCATTCAGCAACGAGAGCAGCTTTTTCCAGACCAAAGTTGATACCAGCCCAGTTGTTTTGCCGTGGCTTTGAGTGCTCATTAAAAATCAGTAGCAGTTTTTCTAGCAACAAGGAGTGGGTATTCTGAGGAGAGAAGCAGAAGTCTGTCCTCAAAACAAGGGTAAAAGCACCTGAGCATCCCACTGCTCCCCCAGAGACAAAAGCATTTTTGGGCGCAGCACAGATAACCCCCAGTGCTCTCGGAAGCAGCATTTCTGAAGCTGGGTCAATGCTGCCTTTTTGGGGTAGTCCATGTTTGCTGTCTTACCAGGGACTCTGCAGCCATAAAGAACAACCAGGATTTTATTGATTTGAAAATACATTAACCATAGAGAATAGAGCTTTAATTTTTCTTTCTGAACAACAATAAGGAACAGTTTACATAAAAAACAAAAGCATGGATAAAATAATATAAAACAGATATTATACCACAGTGTGGAATTCAAATAATCTAAGAACATTAGCAGCACTTCTACAAATATATTAAAAGCTATAGTGCTCATTAAGCTCGGATAGAGCAACTCCCAGAGACCAAAATGGCATCCAACATAGAAAAGCAGCAATTCAGTGTAGGGCAACATAAAAGTCTAATGCCAGTACATCAGATACATTCATATCCCTGCTGTTGAGAGGTAATCCCATGTCCCACAGAGTTTGGGATGGTACCTGTCATCTCCACGACGGCTGCAGCAGGGTGACAGCCCAGCGTCACCCGCTCACCCTGCCAAGCTCTCCAGAACACACCTTAGCACTAGGGATAGGGAAGTGACAATCGTGGGTCTAAGGTTACATGTGAGTTGGATTTCTCAACAAAGGTTTTCATTAATTCTGTTTGTGAAAAACAGCTTTCTCCTTCCCTGGCTCCTGGGAATTACTCTCCAAGAAGAGACAGAATTTCTGAGAATTTAAGTAGATCTTCTTATGTAGTCATGAAAATGAAATTTTTAGTATCTCAGTATCCAGTATTGGGATTTTCAATACTTTACCTCCCTATCAGTGAAGCAACACCGATTCTTAAAACTTCCATGTACTTTTTGAGATCTTGTGCATAGTTTAAATTTTAGCATCGATTTAAAAAAAAAAAACAAACAAAAAACCCAAAAAGGTGCTTTTAACCACTTACAAAAAAGTTTATGAAAAGTGGCCATCCTCCTAACCATCTCCCACTTTAAGCAGCAATTAATGCCCATCCCCTGCCGCATGCCGAGCTCCTCAGAAGCTCTCACCCCCACCAAGGGCACAGGAGACGGCTGTGGAGGAAAGTGGTGACATCTCCGGAAGACCTGAGAGTCTCTGCTGAGGACAGCAGCGGACCTGTCTGGTGGGGCAGAGGCTGGGACACAACCTGCCTGCTCCAGACATAGCTCTGTGTGCTGGACTGGCCCCGGAGCCGATAGGGCCACGGACCCTCCATGTGCCAGCAGCTCAAGGAGCCATCGTGCCCAGCCATGCACCAGAGGCTGTCACCTGCAGCTCCATCTCTGGGCTCTGTGCTCAGTCTCCATGTGCAAAATCAATTTAAAAAAGGAAGTTTTTATGAAATGGGAATTTAAGGTTGAATATGCTTGTCACTAATCTAAAATTAGACACATATTAAAAGACTGCTATGGCTATTCCAACAACATACATTCTCCAGGAAATTCAGGATTCCGACAAAGTTTAGAAGAAATCCAAACACTCTAAGCTGTAGAAACACACAGCTATGGCACCAAAACAGCCTTAACTTTGGCCCACGCTGCCACCATAAAACATAAACGTGGTGTGACTGGGGACCACAAAGACTTCAGGTGCCTTAATCAGCAATACGTGTTTACTTCAGGGCAGGCAACGAGGATAATGACCTTGACTGAAGACCATCGGAGTGCCTGAAATAGTAGGCAATAGTAAGTGGCATTTTATCTACTTCAGGGTATCTGAAGACTTTTGTAATAATTTCTGAAAACTGGTTCTGGTGAAAGTTACAACCCTTCCATATTGCTAGAAAATTGTCACTTCATCTGTAAGTTGTGCTCTTTCACTATCAATTTGTGCTCATGAGAGAGTAAAATGCTGAAAATGTGCCCAGAACTGTTTGGTACTTGTGAAAATTCCCAAACTGAGTGAAAAATACTTGACAGATGTTTTGATGAAATGACAATCATTTTGGCCCCACTGACGAACGGGCTCAGAGGCTACCACTAGCTGAACAGCAATGACACAGTAGAGAGCAGCAATTCAAGATAGTACAAGGTGTTTTTAAAAGCAAACTTATGCGATGAGAATCCTGAAACTGGTCCTATACCTATTTTGAGGACTGTTTGCCACAGTGGCTCCCAGTGCAGAGAATTAGCCAGCTACTCAAAATGAATGGGGAAAGGAAGAAAACTAGCCAGCCAGATTAAAATAAATAAACAAATAAATAAAGAAGAAAGAATAAGAAGAATCTCATCCCATAAATTGTTCTTTGCCACCAGCCTGCCAGAAGGCCTGTGTCTCCAAGGTAGGATTTAGGGATGGGCTCAGCTTGCCCATGGATGGGTTCCCAGCAGAAGTGCGATTCCAAGCTACCACATCACGAATTAGTCACTTCTCTTGATCTGTTTTTTACTTATCAGTGATAATGTAATAATGTAATAATGCGGATACCTGCATTTCTACTGCAGGTTCTAGTTACAATAAAAGGTATATTTGGATAGTTTAAGGGATGTTCAAAATGTAAGAGGCTGGATTAGCGCAGAACAGGGTGGCAACAAGAAGCTCCCATGCAAAAAACCCTCTCAGTCTTCATGAAAAATGTTAATAGCAAAGCAATTCAGGGACTCAACACAGTATGAAAAAAACTCCTATAAAAATCATACATTTACGAACAAAGACAACTTCTAAAGTGTTTACATGAGTAACACTAAAAGGGATAGGTACCAAGAGTTATTTGGTAGGTTGCATCAGCAAAGAAAAAAATCAGAAAGCTCAAATGCAGAAAGAGAATCCATTAGTAACTCCCTTGGGGGAACACAGGGCCAGGACACAAACATTCACTGTATTTAAACATACCGAGATTATCTGCAAGCTGAGCAGCTTTAACAAAAGATAAAGCGAAAACCCCACACCTCTGCGGATGCTCAGTGCGGGTGCAACACGAGTTGAAGAGTTGAACAGCTCAGCCCGTGGAGTCTGTCCTTCACTCAGGCTCAGCTCTGGAGCAACTTGGGAGCAGGGAATGCCGGCTGGGGGCAAGTGGGATGCAAACCTCACTGCACCCAGAGGAAGGATGCAGCAGTCTCAAGTCAAAAGGCACAGCAGCTCGAGTCCCTGATCCCACAGAGTGAACAGCAGCAGGCTAAAGATAGTCCCTGGCTTGTAATGCCATTGCACAGGGTGGATTTCAGCTGCACAGAGCTGCTGGGATGAGACATTCCTCTCCCTCAAGGAGCCAGACAAGATTACTGTATATGGGCAAGCGTTCCCCTGCGACAGGCTTCTCCCTCCACGGTAAACAGGCGATCCTCTGGCTGCACAGCTGGGAGAGATCTGTGCCATCTCGCAGGGCCACAAGGATTCACGCTGTTGGAAACTCAGAATAATGTTTTTATCTCGGGGCAATCTAGCAAAGGGGGCAGAACCAGGCAGGAGAAGGCCTATGAACAGCAGCACAACAAAAACTTTTGTTTAAATTTTAGTAGCTTTTAACCATCGAATAGATCTTGAGCCCCAGACTCCTGGTGGTGGTTCGCTCTGGGTCTCCACAAGCACATAAACCTGCCAGTCATACAGCAGCTGCCCCGGAGGCTGCTACTCACTGCAGCTTCTGATGAGATGCTCAAATTGAGCTGGGATCACATGTGGACAGGGGCTGTGGAAGGGCAGAGCACAGGGACTATCGCACACAGCCTATCCCTGACCTCCCACAGCTGCTGTCGTGCCCGCTCCCGTGCTGGGAGCACGGCGAGGGTCTGGCAGGATGGGCAGCCGGGGAACAGCACCATCCACCAGCGCAGGGCCTGGAAACTGTTCACGTGTCCTGTCTCAGACCTGCATGGGAACACAAAGCTGGACCTCCAAGTTCAGACTCGAGGTCTCACAGGAGTATTCGGGAGCAGACGGCCTTCGCTGGCTTTTGTACGAATTAGAGTAGAGCAGCGCGTGGGGGGCGCTGCCTGCGGCAGAGCTAGTCTGGATGAGCACTAGTTAGGAGAGCAGATCAGCTCCGCAAGTACTCTGTACAGGTCATGTGCTACTCCCTTCCTAACAAAACGGTACGACCAGCTGCAAAGGAGAATGACTTTAGTCCTAATTTAAATGACATACCATATTCTTTGGACTATCCCATTTCTTTGCAACCCACACCGAGCCTCAACTCTGCAACTGTTCTTACCCAAGCCAATCCCAGGGCAGGCACAAAACCCCGCACAGCTCGAGCAGGGGTCTGCTCCTGTGGACTATACTCAGCGCCATAGCTGGAACAAAGCTTTTTTTATTATTATGTTTTTTTCATCCTTTTTTTCTTCTTTTCCAGTTTTAAAGGCTGAACTAAAATCAAGCCAAGCTGAGGTCACGATGGTGGTTCTGCTCTGAGCTTCCTGTTGCCATACCAGAACAATTCTCACAGTACAGGGACAGCGACAGATTGGCACATCATGGAATAGGTGCTATAGAAACCACGCAGTTCTTAGAAGCAAAAGATTTCTTCTCCCCACCTCTCAAAAAATAACTCACTTAATTCACATATATTCTCTCTATACTGTATATATATATATTATATATAGACACAATTTTCTGGTAAACATTTACAAGATATTGTAAAGAACATTGAAAAGATATATCTCCATTTGCATAACAATGCACACTCACATACTTCAGTATACAAGGACACACAGTAATGTACAATCAATAAATAAATACCTTTTTCCCCCAGAAGTTATTCAAAAAACACTGCTATTGAGCGGCCCAAAGACACTCTCAGTTAATACAGACAGCAAATATTGTGCAGAATTTCTTGGCTGTTTTTGCTTAAAAACCAAGGAAAGAAAAACAGAAGCTTGAAAGATAAAGTGTCAGCGACATTGCTTGATAAGACTGTATTTAAGCTGACCTGTTGGTTCTTGTCCTTCAGAAAGGGGAGGAGAGAGCACTTCCCCTTTGGAGAATGTGATGCAGGCAGACTATTACCTGTCCTAGGACCTAGAGGGAACAGGAACAGCCTGGTAGGGAGTGCACAAGCTTTTCGTTCTGCTTTGGGGAAAGATGAAAGATTCACACAGTACTGGCAGATTTGAAGCTCAAATGCCTTTGTTTCCTGTGCTACTATAGACCAAGCACTCTTTGGAGATTTAATGCAGAAAATTGCTTCAAAGAATTTCCTAGATTGGTGGTACACATTTGCTTGTTGGGATTATGAGAAATGAAAGGCTCCCCATTGCTCTCACCCCCTGCTGCAGTCCTCTTCCCCAAAGGGTTCGGGATGCACTACTGTTCCCTTGTTTTTCTAGCTGCAACCTTCATGTCCCAGTACTGCAGAAAGACTAGCTGATTTGCTCAGAAACTGCAAACCGCTTCACCACGCTCTGCAGAACTTTTCTGAAGCAGCAGTCTTCTCTTCTGCTGATTTACATCTGTCTTTTTTCTGCAAGCAACATCTGACACATGCCACAAGTAAATACAAAACACAGTCAGCACAGACAGATGTTCCACAGAAGAAGGGAAGGGCCCCTTTTCCCTTCTGGTGAGCAGCACTCCAACAGCAAGAGAAGAGCAGGGCCTTATCTTGCAGAGGGGAGGAGGAGAGCACACACACATCACACATTGCATGGAGGGGGAACACAAATTTTTGCAGCAAAACTTGAGAGAAAGTACCCTTATAGAGAGCTACAAGCCAGCGTCTTCCTGGCTGCTGAAAGCACACATTCAAGGCAGCCTTCTGTGGCCATGACAAAGCCCTCCCTGGCTGAACTAGACCTACCAATAACCTATACCTCTCCTTTTCCTTTATTGTTTTTACCTGAGTTGAAAAATGAATCCAAACCCTCCGTAGCGCAGCCTTAGCATGACACAGCAGCTCAGCTCTCACGCTGGTAGTGCTGGAGAGGCACTTCATGCAGTGTGCTCCAGGGGCTGCAACACTGGAGAGCCACTGCAGGAAAAGTGGCCACAGAAGTGCATCTTCCAAAAGCAAAGACCACTCAGGGACCTTGGGTTATTTTCCTCTTCACAGACATGTGAAAGAAGCCCACCAAGACCTAACTGGAGACTTTCAGTGGACTTAGGGGGCTTTACAGCCAGCCCCAGAAGCACACAGAAAACCTGCAGGCACCAAGGGGATTGTTTGCACTGTCTAGCTTTGAGCAGCTGGTCTTTTAATTAATAGAGGAAGGCACCTTCAGAGGGAAAGTCAGGACAGTCACCGAAGTCGGGAGCTCTGACTTGCCTTCTGAGGAGCTCTCCCCTAACAGGGTTACAGAGGAACGACAGGGAGACCAGACTCCTAACACAAGCAGCTAGAGTAAGGCAGGTAAGAAAACCTCAAGTCTAGAGTTCCCAGAGGAGGTTAGGACCAGATTTTCCAGTGTTCAGAGAGCATTACAGAAGCTGGATTTTGAAAGAAAAACCCAATGCTGAATTTGGAGCTCTTCTGAAAATCCATCCAGAGCTGAAACTCTCGTGTGCTCAGATATTGTAGTAACAATGTCAAAATCCCAGGGAGAGAACAGAGCCCTAAAAAATAACTAAAGGGGATGCTATGCATCAAGGGACAAGATCAAAAGAAGAGGAATTTCTGTGATCAAAGTCCCTCTCTGTTACTGGCAGAACCTCATAATGTTAGTAAGAAACTGAGTACTAGCAGCATCCCTGTATTGCCCAGGCTTGCAGGGCTGGCTGGCTTCCCCGTGCCACAGGGTAACAGCTGTCCAAGGAAGCAGCTTTATTTCCTTGCAACAAAGGCTGTCGAGCCTGAGTCAGCCCCGAGGAGGGTTGGCAGCTCTGCCCTCCCAGACCCCGAGTTCTGACCTGGGATGCTGGCAACTGCCTCGGCAGTTGTGGTGGTAACCACACTCGCTGACCTTCTGCTGCAGCAAGGCGAGGAAGCGACTGCCTGAGTCCTGCTTCCAAAGCAAGTCCTTAGCAATAAAATGCAATTGTACAGATCTTTGGTTAAGTCACTGAAGAAGGCTGCGAAGATCTGAGCCAGGGCCCCTGGACCTAACACTGAACACAGCACTTGGAGAGCTAAGGGTACTTCCAGTTTAGACAGCAGCATGTGTCCAACTACCTTATTTTCACAGGTGTGGCACTTCGAGAAAAAGGAGAAGGGGAGGAAGCATTGAAGGGGAGTCCCGACTCTTTGTCTGGATGCCTCGTCTTCCCCATGTCCGTCATTTGTTCTCGATCAGAGTCTGGACTTTATAGACAAGGTCCCGAGCCAGCTTCAGGATCTGCTTGGTGTTGTGCCGCTCAGCCATTTCTGGAACATAGACAGAAGGAACCCAACAAAGAGGCTAGACCCGAGCAGCTTGGCATCTCGAGGAGAAACCCCAGCCTCACAGCTCTGTGCTTCTCAGCCAAGCTCCAGGCGGGAGCTGAAGCTGCAAACTCCTACCCAAGTTCCCAAGTACTATCCATCACAGAGACACCTTACTCTGAAGAGCCATCATTAACCAACTCATCTTGGGATGATTACAGCCAGCAGGAAGTACAACCTACGCTCACAGCTCCCTTCAAGCACAGCAAGGCGGGCTGTTGCCAGGGTGGCAGGGTGGCTTCCCCCAGGCACCACACCAGACCCCCTCAGAGCCTGACTGTTGAGGGGCAAGGGGTCTCTACCATCACGTTCCAAGTATCAGCATTGCACAACCATATACTGCTCTGTTTATTTTAAACATTTACCAGTATAGCCCAGATATGACTCTCTCTAGTAAGACAGACATGGGCTGCCTACATCTGAGCAGCTGCCACAAATTCAGCCCAAGAGAACACAAGCTGTACCGTTGAAAAACTTGATGATGTCTGTAAAATCCATGTTGTTCTCCAAGATTATGTCCCGGTACATTTCCACCAAAGCCAGGGCTATGAAGAGCACATAGTGTGCAGAGGAAACATGCGCAGCTGCCCAGATGGTCTCCCAGACGGCAAACACGTCATCATACACCAGCTCTGTTAACAGAGGAAAAAGCCCAGCAGTTACTACACCAGCCACGAGTTTACAATCATCCTGACTCACAGAGTTCACGGCAGCACTGGGAAGACACGCTGGGTGGTTTCTTCTCACAAGAACCTGTTCCAGTTGGAAGCAATAAGTAAGTAGAGACAAATATTCTGGCCTGCAGCAGGTGGCAGAGGCTTCAGGACACAAACCCGGTGGAGGCTCACCAGCAGCTCTGGAACAACAGGTTCTGTATCGAGACAGAAAAGTCAGCCACAAATCTACCAGGGAAAAGCAAAACAGGAACACATGGTAAAAAGTGAAGTTCAAACAACTGAAGTTGCAGAGTGTGTTGAGAAGCATGGAAGCTTGGCAGACCTTGCCTTCTCTCCCCACTTTCTGGTCTCAGCTGCCTCCCTCCCAGCACACACCTCTCTTGAAGTCCAGGAGAAACCACCGGTAGCAGAAGTAGAAATGAGTGTAATCACCATTCTGGTGCATCAGCTCGAAGAGCTCAGAGTCCAGAATCTGCCAAGAAAAGCAAAAGGAAACTCAGCAGCGCACGCCAGAGGCACCAGCCATTCCTCTGTCTGCCTTCCTCCATTCCCACTGCTCTCCTACCACACCATCTTCCTCCCAGCTTCTCCCTCCTTTGCAATCCTGGCACACGTTACTCCCAGGCTGTCTTTACAGCCCCCTGCTCTCCCTCCTGCTTCCCACCACTGAAAGCTCCTCTCAGCCCCTCTGAGACACCCATCCCAAGAACGGCTTTACCCTTCTGGTTTGAGAGGCTGCCGAGCCTGTGCCAGGACTCCCCCACCTGGATCAGAGATCTCATGTTGGCAAAGTGGGTGTCCATGGCTCCTCCGTGGGGGAAGTTCTGATTCATCCTCTTCATAAGCTCGGTGAAACAGCTGAAAGCCAGAGCCTCTGTGCAGAGAATAGAGACAGCCACTGCTTGGTTGCACAGACACTGCTGCATCTGGACCCGCATCACCACACCCCGCCATCCACCCACAGCAGGAATATCCCTCCTTGCTCCACACACAGTGTCAGGGGCACACAGCAGGGACTGGCTTCGGAAAGATAGCTCATGCTGCAAAAAGTACACGCTGTCCCCAGGTTGAGCTCCCAGGAGTCAGAGACCATCAAGTACAAATGTGATCCTGCCACCAGCTGCTCCACATCTCTGAGCATGGGACCCTCCCACTGCAAAGGGCTACCACCAGCCCAGCAGATCCCCCCATACACTCCCACAAAAGTGTGGGGACAGCGCAGCAGAGCACCCACTCACCATCATCCAGGATGACCAGGAGAGGGGCTAGCAGGTCACACATCCCCTGCACATAGCCAATCTCAATGTGCTGCCAGATGTAGCTGCGTGAGAGAGCAAGAAAGGTGGCCCGTGAGCCTTCCCCGTGCCACACATGAGTGCCACAGCCTGCCACCTCGCTTGGCCTGCCTGCCTCTCTTCCTGGGATGCTGGCATTTCCTACATGCTGCCACCAATGCTCAGCAGCAGGCAGGGCAAATCAGACCTGTTTATTCTGTTACACCTGTGCTCCATTCCTCTGCAGCCTGCCTGTAAACGATTAAGTTCCCGTGTTGACTTGCAGGTAAGCCATGCATGGCACAGCCCTGGATCAACACCCTGCAATGTTGATCCAGGGCTATGCTATGGCCATTGCATGGAAATCAGTGCAAGGAAAAGTGAAATAATTTTTGCTTTTGCACAGCAAGGGGAAGGTGGTTGGTCAAAGGGCAGAGACTGATAGAGTTTGTCAATTTATCTCTCATTCTCACCCTTCCCCCTCAATTCATCCTCTTGGCGCTCTCTGCATGATATTGCCTGCTTCACCTCACTGGACCCAGTCTCCCAGGAAGCAACCAGCCCTGCAGAGATATCTTCCCATATTTGGTAGCGAGTCAAAATGTGTTCAGAGAGGACTCAGATCCACTGCTGGCACAAGGGAATAATCTTTTCCATCCTGCCCACTAGTTTTCCAAAATCTGCTGTATTGTAGGTCTCATCTCAGCAGAGATCTCCAACTCTGGCTGTTAGATAAAGTGACAGCTCTAATGAAATAGCACCTTCTCCTCATATTTGCAAGATGAGTAATAATATTTCAGCCTTCGCTGCCCTGAAGCAGCCGCAGCTGCTGAGCTGGAGCTCATTTGAGTCCGTGAATGTCACACAGCAACCTCTTAGTCACAGGGACTAAGCAAAGAGAATCAGAAACGCACCCAGGTATTGCTGTCTCCTGGGTTCTTGGGTAGGCATTAACCACTCGGTCGCTTCAGGCACTTCCTCATTAGCACTACAGCTCTGCAGGCTGATCCTCATTAAAACATTTTCCAGACATATTCCAGAGAGCAGGTGGGCTGCGCTGAGTTCAGACCACGGGGCAGCATGCCTGGGCAGCCCCAGGGAGCCCTCTGCGTTGGCCAACAACCCAGACACACGGCAGTCACGGGGCAGAGCAGCACAAGGCAGGACGGCTGGACTCCTCGGTCTGGTAACCGTGAGGTCCTTGGACCTGTGGCCCCAGTTCTGGGACGATGAGGGGATTTGGGGGAGGAAATCAAGGAGGCAAAACTCAGTAACCAGAACAAAGTTTGAGGCTGCAGCCTCAAGGTGAATTCAGGAAAACCAGCCACCAGCGTCAGGAGCCTGCTCCCATCACACGGAGGGCTGGCAGGCGCCCACCCTTACCCCCACAGCTCCCACCTGCACATGATGTTGCGGAGTTTCTCCAGGTTGGCAGGGGTGAAGTACCAGTAGTTGCGATCACACCGCTGCACGTCCTTCTCAATGCGGTGCAGGTTCACCGTGTACATGTCCAGTAGCTCTGGCTGCCCAAAACAAAAGCAAAGCCGATTTGTTTTTAAATAGAAACCAAAAAGGAAGTTGCAAGGGCAACAGAGCGACAGGGCAGAGTTTGGGTGAAAGGTGGAGAGCCCCTGTACACCCAACTGCAGGATTAGCACAGGGCAAATGCAGGTTAATAGTGAGGCACCCAGGAAGAAACCCATTCGGTGAACAAGTCCATACTTACAGAGTAGGTGACACCGGTCGAGGAGACAGCAGACGCTTCACTGTTGGCCAGATCAGCTACAGCCAGAGAATCCAGCTGTGGGTACAAACTCTCCATCTCTGGCTCCTCGGAGAGATTATCTTCACTCTCCACCAAGCTTTGCTTTTCAGCCTCGCTGTCTGCCCAGCTCTCTACCACAGTCAGGGCCACAACGTCACGATCATGCAGGACCCTTGCCGAGCTCTCACCCATGGGAACAAAGTCCACGCTTCCACCAGTGGGAAATACACCTTCCAGGCTGTCTTGGCCCTGCAGCTTCTCCTCCTGCTGGGCACCATCCTGGTCCTGTGGACCTGGCATGTCAGACCCACCAACCTTTCCCTGAGAGCTGGCTGAGGATTTGTTGGTTTCCAGGGCACTGTCCTCATTGCTGAAGCTGCGCTCTGAGAATCCCGAGGCGATGGAGAAGTTCTGGGAAGAAGGGTGGCCAGAATCAGGGGAACACATGCCGTTGGGAACCGTCCCGTTGGGGATCTTGCTTTGTTTGCCATCTTCCAGCTGAGCATCTGCTTCAGTCTGTTCCACTTCATCAACAGATTCAAACACCTGCAAAGCACGAGCAGAGCACCATGTGAGAGCGAGCAAACCCCCTGCATTCAGCAAACTGTTGGGAACACAGGCATTATGTCCCCAAGAGCTGCATTCAGCGGTTTAACTGCAGCTCTTAGGGACATAATGCCCATGTTCCCAACAGTGGGGAGGGAGGAAGATCTGGTCTATATGTGCAGGGCTTATACAAGCAACCAGTGGAAGAAAGCTCAGAGGACTTGAGGGCATTTTAACTTACTAGTGCTCTGCCTGGCTGTGGCTCCATATCTTCATTATAGCCAGAGACTACTTCAGCCTGAGCATCTAGCTCTCTGTCCCATTTTAACTAGACTCTTGGAGGAATTTCTGGGCACAGTCCTCAGCCTTTAGGTTCCCCTGCCTGGATTTGGCAGGTCAGTGCTCAGTTATTTGCGCAACTCGGAGCCCACAGTCCCTGCTCCAAAGGACTACGCTTTACTTAGCATAATATATTGGGCAGAATGTCATTTAAACAGGTTGGTTAAACACATGGTTACTAACATACGGAGCAGCCAAGGGCCCTCAAGTGTGAAGGCCACACAGGGGTTGGTCCTTTGAGCCTGGGCAGAGCAGGCTGGTGAATATTAAACATCGCCAAGCAGTGCACAGTTCTGACCTTAGTGGCTCCAGAGGCAGGTTTGCGAGTCATTTACCTCCTCCAGCTACCGCTTCTGTTTGCCAGAAATCATTACAGTTATTGACTAGTGATCAGCCCAAGCCAGGGCAGGGAGCCATATGTTGTTGGGTGGCTGGTGTCTGAACAAGCAAGAGGGGACAAAGCGCTGCTGCTCACCTGCGTGCTGGAGCTGGAGTCGCTCTGCAGCCGGGCATGATTCTGTTGGCCAGAGCTGCAGCTCTGCGAAGACTGCAAGAGAGAAGGAAACGGCCAGTGAAAAGGCAAAGAGCATGGTGTCTGGAGTGGGGGGAGGCTCATGCCACACTATCAGAGGTGGGCACATCTGCATGTAAAGAACAAGCAGAAAAGGCATCCAATAAATTCTCATATTTGACCCATGAAAGATGTTCACATCACATCAACTCTGTTGTGCAGATTTGTCACAAGCATGGCACCCTGCCTCAGCCTGCCACTGACATTTACTGCAGGAGAAGATGACGAAAAACAAAGTCCCAGGCCAATCCAGTTGTTCAAACACGGTATGTTTGGGTCTGAAAGAAACTGCTCTCTTCTGGCCTTCAGAGAGGTCACGCTGTCTCCCTGGAGTGCAAATTTCTACAAATCTCTGTCCTAATTTGGCAGCAATGCAGCTCACCCCATCTTAGTTTACATAAACGATGAAGTCACAGGCTATAAAACAATCCCTCCAAGCATATTAATGTTTTTTTTCCTTTTCTTAAAGGACAAATATTGATGTTACAAGCCAGACTCAGCCAAGGCAGCCCCTCTAAAAGTCAACAGCACCTTTTTCTGGCTTCCAGTTCAAGCACAGAAGGAAGCATCGGGCTTTGCAGCAACCAGTTCAGAGCTCTGCCTCGTGGATTCCCTCTGAACAACGAGTCTTCACTAAAGAGCAAGTTCTCCGTGTTATCTGAGTCGCCCCTGCGCCAGGCTTGTTGTAGCACAGGAGCCTGCAGCTGCTCACACTGCACCCAAGTTGGGATGTACAGAGCATTGCAATGACATCACACACAAACAATAGGGTTTTAAGAAAACACAGCACTTTCAGAACAGCAGCAGGAGTTGTCCCCACCCTAGTATTGTGGGTGTTTGTTGGGCAGGGCTCTGATGGACAGAGGAAGGGCGACAGTTTTCCTCCATTACCATGGAAGCATTTTACAACAGGAAATTTCAGGATGAGATGGGAAAAGGGTAAACCTTTGCATGTATTGACTCTGCCAGCTCCCCTCCCAGGGCATGTTCCCAGAACAGGCAGGCATGGATACAAAAGAACCACAGCAAAGATGTGGAATGATTCCTGGGGCTTCAGCAACACCGACCATGCAGCCGACCTCCGCTCATCCCCTGCAAGACCTCTGTCATCCAGCTCTTTCACACAGACCCCGGTTCAGACTTGCTTTCCCTGCATCTCTCCATCTCTGTACACACACATAGCCTGCATAGTTGGGGCTGAGCTGATCTCTTTCCAAAAGCACCCACACAAACTCCCCAGAGGAAACCAGATGAAGTCTCCAGTGCTGCACCTACCAGCTCTTTTCAGTTTGGCCTCCGTTCACCGCTGGTGCAGCAGTGCGAGGTCAGATAACCCAGCACCGCTCGCTCTGCTGTGCTGTTCTCCAAGGACAAAACCCACACAGAAACACTCCCTGGACTCTGTTCCCAGGACTGCCTTTCCTTTAACAGGCTTTTCCCTCCACACCCTTTGGTTTGGGCTGTAGATCTAACTCCTCACTGCACTGCTAAAAGCCAGTCCCATGGAGCTGTGTGCCAGGGCCCAGCTCTGTCCCAGATCTGTCCCACAGTGGCACGGTGTACCGAGGCTGGCCTGAGCCCTGGAGGCTCCTTCACAGCCAGTCCTAGAGCCACCCCGCTCCTGCCCACAGGCAGCGGCCCAGGCTGCTTCTGTGATGGAAGAGGGAGCCAAGCCACCAACTGACCTGTTTCACAGCCCCTCAGTGCCAGAAACATGGTCCTCCTCCCTCCCCCTACTTCAACACTGACTTCCATGGAGCTAATCCTGATGTGCACCAGTTTGTACCTGAGTGCAAACCAGGAAGCGAATACTTCTTTTCCTCCAGAAATACCCACAAGGAAAATTTCACAGGACTGGTGAGAGCATCTTGGTTTGGACACGCAGCTCCACAAATGAATTCTGGCATCCTGGCTGACCCACTGCCCTCTGCCAGGACCCCCTGCCCTCTCCCAGCTGCCCCTGGCTTTCAGGCCCTCTGTGCCCAGCACCCCTACCCAGGGTCACAGATGCAGAGCTGTTCAGTGCCACTGCGGATACTGTGGCTGCAAGAACCAAAGCCAGTTTATTAGACCTCCAATACATCACTCAGGCTGCAGACCAAAACCTCTCAGTCAGTGCAGTACCACACAGTATGGAAACTGGGGTTGTACTGCAGGAGATGCCCGCTCCCAATTTCTAAACATTCTGGAAGACCAGACGAAAGAAAACAGGTAAGAAAGCTCCAGTCCTAACTTGCGCGGATTACAGTGAGCGACGAGGCACACAGGCAGGTAGACATCAGGGAAGGAGGGTGAGCAAGAGCTGTCTCCATCCCTCCCTGTAGCACAGGCCAACACGGAGTCGAGCTGGGCACAGCCCTCCCCGAAACCCCCCGCCCTCACCTCACTGCTGATCGTCGAGTCCCTGTGCATCATTCTCTGAATGTGGGAATCCAGACTGGCCCCGGAGGAGCATTTGGCCAGAGCTGCTGCGTGTGACTCCTTCTCCCGCTGCCGGACGATGGCTTCGCAACCCAGCCACTCCGCCATGGTGTGCTCATAGCAGGTGCGGATCTGGTCGTCAGCCTGCAGCATTTAAGAGACAGAGGGTCTTTGAACGGCTGTCCCCTGAAGAGCCCAGAAACCAGCACCTCCTGCATCCCCCAAACAGCCCTGCACAGAGAAATGCATGCTCATATTAACCCTGGCTAGATGGGACATAAAGTCACCTATCTCCTACACAGTGCCAGCCAGAGCCTGCCTCACAAAACCTTGCAAAAATTAGGACAGAAAAATGACCATCCATCTCCTGCCTGCCTTGCAGAAGTGTGCAGGGCACTGAACATAAGCAGCCAGCAGCTGCACAGGGGAGCATTGAGCTTGGTCCTATCAATTCCTGCTTATCTGAGTCTTTCTCCCACCTCCTATCTACAGCCGCAGTACAAAGGGGACACGACACCCAGTGGGGTTCACAGGGTGGACTCCGGCTGGCATAGACACTTTAAGCTGTGAAATATCCAGGGCACATCAATGCAATACAGCAGGCTGCTGAGCTGGCAGCACGCCCATACCAACCTCCTTCCTTTCTGCCTCCGTCATCCCAAACTGATAATGGCCCAAAAGGAAGGGCCAGACAGTCTTCCTGATCTCGTGCTGGATCCCACCATAGTAGATCAGCCGCAGCAGCTCCTGGTCCTCGTAACTCTGTGGGAATAGCTCTGAGTCAGCACACAGACGCAGCCAGGACCACAGCCCATCAGCTGGCAGATGCAAGGGCAACCCCAGCCCAGCCATGCTGCCTTTCAGCACCCAGAGTGCTGCCCAGATGCTGACCACCCGCAAACTTGCTGCCCATTCATTGCAGATGCTCTCTCAGATCTCCACTTGGGCTTAAGCGCAGCCAGAGGCCCCTGCGGATGGACATTTTGGGAAACACTGGCTCACCACAGCCAGAAAGTGGCCCAAAGTCACTCAAGGTCACTGCTGTGCCTCTGAGCCCTGGCAGCACGTCAGGACTGCAGCACTCAGTGGTCACAGCTCTCCAGCTATTCTGCTGTAACAGCATGCTGGGACCCCCCTCAAGACGACAGTAGTCAGGGTGACAGACACTGCTGCAGTCAGGCTCTGAACAGAAGCGTGCTAAAAGGAGCAGCCTTCATTCCCGAGCTTCCACATGTCAAGGATTAGGAGCCCCAGGCTATGTGCAGCCTGGGGCAGGCTGTGTGACTTCTCAGTGAACTTCTCAATTTGCTTTACCTTACCATGCTATGACCACTTAAGTGACGCTGCCCTGGACATCTCAAGCCCACCACAACTGGCATATCCCAAGGGTCTTGGCCCTACCGTGCTGTCCTGCAGGTATCTCTGCCATATGTCCACAGTGAGTCCTGAGCTGGCATTGCAGGGCACATCAGGAGACACGATGTTGTGGTGAACCAATGCAGACAGGTGGGTTCGCACCGTGGAGAGGTGTCTGCAATAGGCCAGCCCTGCATCAGGCAGAAGCAAACATTCAGCCAAGGAACTCAGGGAGCCATGAGGATGAAGTGCGGGAGAAAGCTCTGGTGAATCTGGTCCCTGAAGGAGACCCTCTGAAGCCACATCCAGCCTAAGCAGTAAAGCAGGGAGTCTACTGGGACGACAGGTCAGTATCTCATCCTGTTGTACCACCACCACTGCTGCTCGCTGGGCTTGAAGTCCGAGGATCAGAGTTCAGATGTTTGCTCCCAATCCTGAGCACGTGTAAATAGGGCCCTGCATGCAACAGACTGGTCCCAGTACCCTTGGCCACTGCCCTACTGCCTCAGCACCACTCCTAGCCCAGAGCCCAGAACCTTATCCCTTGCCCATCACACATCTCAAGGCATCATGGATGTGACAAGTACTCACAGCCATAGAAGGCCCGGGAGAGGATTTGGTACTTCATATTGTCACACAGAAGCTTCAGCGGAGCTCTGCCAATAAAAACATATCAGATGTGAGGAGAGGAAATGCTCCAACGCATTCCCTCAGCCCCTGCTTTGATCTGACTGTGCCAGCTTTGCCTTCAGAGGTGCACCACGGGACCTCTGCTCAGCTTGAGAGCAGCAATTCTTGCTGCCAGGACGTGACCACAGAGCAGCTGAGATGTCCCAGGTGAGGGGACAAGCCTCACTTCATGCTGAACACATCCCACTGGCACCTGCAAATGGTCCTTAGACAACCGAGCTGAGTGTCAGGCTGGAGACATCACTTGCACCATAATTGCTCTAGTTGAGCCATTCAGCTGGACTTTCACTTGTAACCTTTGTTTTATTTTACCTGTGTTTCTCAAAGCAAACAGCAATAGAGCCATCATACCTTTCGTGGCTGCAGCCGTTGGATGGCCCACCGTCAGAGGAGCCACTCTGAGAGCAGGAGGAGCAGGAGGACTTGCGAGTGCTGGGTTGCCACATGGGAGGCAGACCAGCACCCGGTGTGTCCATCAGGTCCTGGGGCACTGTAAGAAGGCAGAGAGAGGAGCATCAGCTACTGTCTGGCACTGCCCCTGGAGTCAGGTGAGCCCAGGGGGGGTCAACAGAGATGAGAGCTTTGATTAGCAAATGCAGCATCCCACATTCTTCCCAAGGAGACTCCAGCAACCAGGGAGGACCCACACCAGGTAATCACAGCACCAGCACTGGTGAGCTCAGGAGAAAGGAAAGGAAACAAAGAGCACTGATGAGAGAGAGTGAAAGAAAACCATCTGCTAATTAACTACGGTGCCTTCAGCAAGCTAATCTTAAACTGCTGCGTGCCAACCAATGCAGAAAACAAAAGCCGAATCCAGAGAGACTCGAGAAAAGGGGCTGCAGCAGACTGTCAGAGAGATGAGAAAAAACATGACTGAAATCAACCGCTGCTCCAGGAAGAGTGGATCACCGGAAGGAAAAAGCCCCCATCTCTCCAACGTAAGGATCCCAGCCAAGATTCAGGGAAAGAAGGGAGCATCCAAATCACAAGACAGGAGATAAAGACTTTGATGAAGAGGCTGAGAGGGACAGCAGGAGCAAGTAGCTCTTCATGTTGTCACTTGCTAAATCCCTGCTTAAACTCGGAAGTGTTACTGCAACGGCCTCGGATCCTGCTCAGGTACCGCCCCGCAAACTGGCCAGGCGCAGGGCCAGTGCAAGGGGAATGTGCAGCCCCGAGAGCCGAGCAGCCCCCACGCTGAGCAGCTTGGCTGCTGCCTGGCCTGGAATGGCCCCTGCCCTTTGGTCTTGGGCATCCCTAGGAAAAGGCCATGATGATGAAGGTGAACTGCAGGATACAGAAAAAGATTAATGGAGAATAATTCTATCTGCTCCTCCCTGGAAATTAAATCGTAGTAGAAATTCAAGCTTCCAGCTGGGAGCAGGCTTCCTCACTTGCCCTTGGTCTCACTGACTCTCCCTGCTAGTGATATTGATACTAGCAAGAAAAATGTTGAAATATTCCTATTTCCCTCATATTGAGCAGGTGCTGATGGGTCAGTGACAGTCAGCAGTGACAGGGGACACCTCTGCAGGAATTGTCAAGTGACAACACAGGCAAGCAGCAGAACCAGACACGAACGACAGCTGCATTACACCGATGCTGAGTGGCCCCCAGAGCGGCAAGGGGAGGTCGGGACGTGATGGGGAGACTCGGAAACCATTTAGGAATCACAACCATCTTGCTTGCAGCTGGAGTCCTCACGATCTTCCCTCTCATAGCAGTGATGGAGATCACAGACACAAGGAATGGATGAAAATTACCATTAATGGTAACTAGAGACACAGAGAGAGGACAAGGGCACAAATGAAAAGGGAGAAAGAAAGAATCTGTAGAGAAGAAAGAACTGACACAGTTCAGCCCCCCTCTGGGCAGGTCCACAGGAACTGCACAGACTTTGATGATGCCAGCTGAGGAGATTGCAGCAATTCATTTCACAGAAAAGTTGGCCCCCAGCATGGAATTTTAAGGGGTAGATCAAAAGGAAGCTACAGAAAGGAGCATCTCTACCTGCTGTTTTAGCCTCAATCAGATTTTTATCTGACTCACTGAATTGTGTTAGTCAGCTAAAGGCAGGAAGAACTAAGTATAATCTTAACGGATGTTATGAAGGAGTCACAGGAGATGTGATTGCCCCCTTCTAGCCTCAAGAATATAGGAACAAGTTTTGATCAACTTTCATAGCTTTTTAAAAGCACTCCATGAGTCTTCTATTACACCCTTGGGTTTCCCCCTTATCATAGAATCATACAATGGTGTGGGTTGGAAGGGGCCTTAGAGGTCATCTAGTTCCAACCCCCCTGTCATGGGCAGGGACACCTTCCACTAGACCAGGTTGCTCAAAGCCCCATCCAACCTGGCCTTGAACACTTCCAGGGATGGGGCATCCACATCCTCTCTGGGCAACCTGTTCCAGTGCCTCACCACCCTCACAGTAAGGAATTTTTTCCTAATATCTTACCTAAATCTACCCTCTTTCAGTTTAAAACCATTACCCTTGTCCTATCACTACATGCCCTTGTAAAAAGTCCCTCTCTGGCTTTCCTGTAGGCTCCCTTTAAGTACTGGAAGGCTGCTCTAAGGTCTGCCGGGAGCCTTCTCTTCTCCAGGCTGAACAACCCCAACTCTCTCAGTCTGTCTTCACGGGAGAGGTGCTCCAGCCCTCTGATCATCTTCGTGGCCCTCCCCTGGACCTGCTCGAGCAGGCCCATGTCTTTCTTATGTTGGGGGCCCCAGAGCCAAACACAGTACTCCAGGTCATCTACAATGTTCCCAGATGTCAAAAAAATTGTTCTTAGTATCCCACAGAAGAGTGAGGACAAACATACAGTGACTTCAGCCAAGCACATTGTTCAGAGCATTCACAACCAGGCATTAAGAGAGATTTCTGGTTTGGTGAAACCATCAGCATCCTCTCCTTTGCCCTGTGAGCTAGGGAGCGAAGACACATGGGTCAAGCCTGGCCGTACACAGAGAGGGGTGCAGTAACCTCTTCTTTGTGCTGCAGAAGCAATGCTGAAGGAACATAGCTGGGTTTAATGCAGCACTTGCCGAGTTGGCCTGGTGACAGCAAGAGAAGAATCAGTCCTGGAGGCTTGTGATGGTGAGAAGTGACCCCTAAGGAATGCGACCAAAGTGAACCTTACTACTGAAATTATGCACAAGAATTTTTTTTCCAACCATTAAGGCAGTCGTGGCCTGTTGTGCAGCTGCAGAAATGAAGGACTCAGTAGCTAGTGAAAGGTTAAACAAAACAAAAAACCCCAACCCACACATGACATTGAATAAAAGGCAGTACTGTTACAAGCAAAGCCCATTTCTCTGGAACCATTTCCTGGTGCGAATTGCCATGTCCCTGTCAAGGCTACATCCCTGGCTGCTCATAGACCCCATGATAACCCACCTGAAACACTCTCTGCCAACGCACTCACCAAATTCAGATTGCGTTCCTGGGTAGATTATTCTGAAAACGTAATCTGTGGCTTCATCATCTTCCTTGTCGGATGCAGACTCGGAGGAGCCCTGGGGACTTCGCTTCCTCAGCTTGGGAAACACCTTCCCCTAGGTGAACAAAACCTGCTCTTCACAAGCCACCCCACGCCTGACCATGCAGGCCAGCGTGGTCGCTGCCTCGCTTGCCAAACTCCTGCCTAACAAGAACAGGCGCTTCCTCAGCCCAGATGACGTTTGCACATTCCCTGTGCTGGAGCAGCCGTTGGATTAAGCTTTCAATTACGTGGTGAATATATAACCCTGTTTGTGCACAGGGTATGTATAACCCACGCAGCACAGCCAGGTCCGTGAGAACCAAACCTGCCTCATGGCCAGCACTCCCATACCACCTCCCTCCTGATTTGCCTAGAAGGGTCTGTTTAGCTGGTCAAGGCCACAAGCTAAACCAAGCTGCCATGTTTCAAGCCCATCTTGGTTCTTAGTTTAGGGAGGAGGATTGTTTAAAATGCAGCAGCCACTAACGTCAGGCAGAAGAGTCCTCCCCATTGGCTCTGCTCTGAAATACTCCACAAGGGAACACCTGCAAGAACCCGCAGTGCTGTGGGCTCAGGAACAAGCCCAATTTTGGGGTGCTTACCTTTCCCCGCTGAGACCAGAGGGGTGGATCCAGCTGCCCATGGGGCAGGAGGCCATTCTCCAGGCAGGACAGGAACTGGAGTAAGTGCCCTCCTCTGGGGAACCGCAGCGGGGGTCTCTGAATCCCATCCTGGCTCACCAAGACAACAGTTCCACCACTGTCTACTATTAGCAATAGTGACAACAGAGAGAAGACACAGACATGAACATGGGAAACGTTACCAGTCAAAAATGCAGAGGGCAGGAAAGAAAACTCAGGGAATTGTCTTTCTGGTATAGAAAAAAAAAAAAAAAAAAAGACTTTTTCCCTTGTTTGGGTTCTTCTCTAAGTCCATTACAAGTCTGGGGCTCTGGAGAAGGCTTGCCTGGGAGATCACACCCTTGAAAACCACAGAGCATTGCTCTGCAGGGAGCAATCCCCAGCCAAGCACTACAGCCAGGAGCTGGCTTAAAGGTTTTTCTACAAGGACTTACATAGTAGTGACCACCCAGAGCTCTGGACATCTGCCCTGGAGCTGAATCAGAACATCCCCATAAGGGCACTCCCCAAAGATGTAATGAAGCAAATGTCAGGGTGATAACACCCTCCAGCAGCCCCCCACTCTGGCCTTACCTTGCTGGTGACAGTGCAAATAGACGATCTCCTCCAGGCGAATAGTCATGGCATAGTCCCAGTACACACTGGAACAGAGAAAGAGAGGAAGTCATGAGCTTCAGGGATGCAAAAGGCTCTGTTTCTATTCACATCAGCTCCAGATCCTGCCTCCAGCTATCCTGGCACCAGGGGAAGCTACAGAAAGGATGAGGTCCCAGCAGCAGTGCAACTGCCATGAAGCCAGCCTAAGCAAGTGACAACATCCCTCCAGAACCAGTAACTGTCCCAGCCACTACAGCTCAATCAGGGCAAGTCCAGTCCCACCTGCCCCGGGCTGTTTCTCTGTCTTCACATTGTTCCCAGATACGGACAATGTGCCCGTGGATCCTGGCAATTGCCAGGGACGTGGAGCCCTGCAGAGCTGAGCACTCACCTCTGGGCACCACGGAAAGGACTCCCTGCCCTGCTGCAGTGCTAGGAGAACACCATGAACCTGGTAGGAGCAGCCCCGGAGCCCCAAGGGAACGCACAGTGCAGTCCAAGCCTGGGCTGCTGCTCTGCTGAGCTCCTGTCCCCAAGGGAGGGGGAAATAAACCCTCGTAACTTGTGGGTTTTTCAAAGCTGAAAATAGATTTAGTCTCAGTTGCTTCTGTTTGAGAACTGTGCTCCTTTAGCAACGGCACCTCAAGGTGACTGAGCAAATCCAGAAAATGCTGGAGAGCTTCTGGTCACCAGGCAGGGCAGAAGGCCAGACAGATGCCAGGAGGAAGTCAGGGAAGGGGGTGTCTCCAGGAGACATGTTGTCTCACTCAGGGTTTCCTTTCTGTGGAGAGCATTAGCAAAAGCACTGCTCTCTGAGGTTGTCAGCATTTAATAACATCCTACTTCTTTTCAACAAAGCAAATTTCCAGATTTTGAGCAGCATTATCTGCCACTTCACAAAAACAGCACTTAAAATAAAGGCCTGATAAAATGGCTCATGAAGACAGTTAAGGACGGGAAGGGGTGCATGAGAGTCATTCCTTGAAGATTCATACTTACTTTGCCATCTGACTCCTCTCTTCCTTGGTCACATCTTGACACTGGAAAGTTTTAGAGCTTAGGCTGATGCCCAAGTCAAGAACTCGGAAAAGTAGTGTAGAGATGAAAATAGCATTTTAGGGGGAGGGTACCAGGCATAATGGAATGGCCCAAGGGCCAAGAAGAAAGGAGATGAAAAGAACACAGGTAAACAAACCCCAAAAAACTACAACTGCAAATAAACAAAACTGAGAACAAGTTTTGCTGAAGAAGATCTTTACCCTAGGTCAAAGAATCAGTGTCCTAAACACTCCAGCTTTCCTGAAGCGTTAGCTGGTGGAAAGGGATTTTGTTTGCTTTGTTTAATTTCTCAGGCAAATTGGGACCTGGCATGATTCTGTAGTTTGTTAAAAGGATTGCAGCTATCAAGAGAAATGCCAGTAGTCCATCAGGCAATCCCAGGCAAAAGGGCATGGCAATACACCTTGTCAAGCAAACTAAGCAGACTTCAGGCTGCCTGGAGGAACAAGCTCCAGGGACTCTGTTAAATCCAAGGGACTTTGAATACCTGCACGCAGGGTCAGCTGCAGACTGCACCAAAACAGCACTACAAAATGGCACACACTCTGTTACCCAGGTATGATTATCTGGGAACTGCTCATGTTCCCCCTCTCTGCCAATACTCTTCCCGTGTTTATGAGCTTCTCAGTTCCCCAGATTAAAATAATCACAATAAACCTGAAAGCACTGTGTAGGGTGTAGAGAGGGCATTCTCCTGAGAAAATCCCTGAGGGCAATAAATGAAACCACTTTGCATCTTTCAGAACAAGCACCCCCCAGTTCCTTTGCTGAACACTTCCCAGCAGAGATGGGCAATAGCACAGCATCTCACACTATCTCCTGCAGCCCACCTCTCCCACCACCTCAGGCCTCCTTTCCCAACCCTTCCCCTGTTACTGACTCCAGGATGATTGTTTTTGCTCTGCAGTCACTCACTGATGGCCTTGGACACCAGATCCAAACTCTGGACCAGGGGAACATTTGCCTCCCCTCTGCCCCATGCTAGGGCACACTCAGAGCCAGTCACCTCCTCTCGTAGTCCAGATCGCCCACAGAGCCGTTCATCAGCTGGTTGGGAGTCCACTTCAGTGCCATGATGTCAGCAGTCTGGTGAAGGGACAGATATCCCGGGATCGCCTCCATGTCATCTCGCTTGAGAAGAGAAACAGAGAGAGAGAGAGAGAGACAGAGAGATGGTGAGAGCAGGCTGGAAGACACCAGAAGCATGAAGCACCACCTCAGGCTACCCGAGGCTGAGCCATGCCCTGGAGCACAATCCCGGACCGTAACACAGCCCTGCCTGCTGCCCCTGAGCCCATCCACTCAACAACGGTGAGAAACCCACAGTAGCCCTGCAAAACCTCCCAGCAGAGACAACAGGACAGCTCACCAGCTTGGAGAAGGGCCGAGAGCAGCTGCCCAGCTGAGGCAAACTTAACAGCTCCACCTAAGCAGTTTGCACTTCATTTATTTGACTACAGTAAGCAGGAAGGGACAGAAGGAGGTATTTTGTGGCCTCTGGTCAAGAGAGGGCAGGGAGACGAGCCTGTTTCTACTCAGGCAGAAGCAGAGCTCTTCCATTCCACTGGGAGGATCCATACCACCAGTCACTGCCTTGCCAGATTAAAAATGAGCCTGTGCTTTTCTCCATCAAAGAGCAACCTGGGACAGAATTACCCAGCAGGGAGCAGAGCTGCATTTTAAAGCCCAGATGCCCCAGCAGGTACTTACTGGCTGCACCAGGACATTGTTCTTGCCATAGAGGAGCGTGGCTCGGGAATTCTGGTGCAGCGACTCCACATAGTCCCTGGCAGACAGCGATGGCCGGTCATCCATACTGCCACTCGAATGCCTTTTCTGAATCTGGAAGAGATCCACCTACAAACGTGAGGTGAGCACAGATGCCTCTTGCTTTCAAAAAGCTTCTCTTGAAAGCTCATTCCCTCCTCACTTATACACTTAGAAGAAAGTCACTACTAGAAATCTTTCCCCCTGTGCTCTCTAAGAGGATTCCTGGCTCTGGCCAAGCTCGATTCTGTACTTAGAGAAGTCCCAGGAGCGTGCTTTGTTTGCAATAAACAGGGCAGACTTCAGCTGCCTTTGCTTTTCGTTCACACATAAAGTTCTCAAAAGGCAGAGACCCCACGACGCAGTGCTGCATTGGTCCAGCAGCCTCCCCAGTCCTTGTTCCCAGCATTTCTGGCTTGAAGACTTCAAGTAACTGCACTTTTCAAGCAGATGGAGCCTCAAGCCCTGGTGAGCGCTGCCTGTGCACCCCAGGAGGAGCACTGTGAGGGGCTGTCACACTCCCAGCCTGGTCGTCCCCCTACTCACGCAGAGTGCCGGGCGCTTGGTGGGCGAGTCCTGGCGACAGTGCGAGCTGTGGATCCGGTGCCTCTGAACCAGCTCGTCAGCTGAGGGGTCTGTCCAGAAGTGGTCAGCAGTCTTCATCTTTGTGTACTCTAGTGCACAGGGCCCCACTGCGCAGAGAAGAAAATCGTAAACACAAGGAAGTCATCGGAGTTGTTCCAATGACTGTGGTCACCTCTCAGATCCCCAGAGCCCAGCACCTCAGAGCAGGGGTGGTAGGACAGCAGGCAGCAAGCACCAGGCTCACCACATATTGCTGCATTGTGTAACAGCAGCAAATAATTCAGAGGGGTCAGCTGGCCCTGGCAGTGAGCAATAACACACTGCCTGCCTGGTCACGTCCATACCAAGCCCTGCGTTGCAGCACTGCACTGCTTCCCAGATCCTGGCTTCAGCCCTGGTTTATGCCCACCAGCATTACTGAAGCCTGTGCAAGGCAAGGAAACCCTCAAGCTCAGCCTTGCAACTGTCCACCTGTATGCACTGCTCAGCAGCCACAGGGCTACCTGTCCAGGGTTATTAAGTTTTCTGAAGTTCTTACTAGGAAACAACTGCACTTCACATCCCTGATCACAGAACTGGGAACACAGGTTTGGAAAGCAAGCTGTCAAAGTAGGGTAAGAGGAAAGTGTTACCCAATAAGGATGCAAGAATTGGCCCATCCACGGGATCCATCAGGAGAGCTTCTTTCTCATAGTACTTACTAGAAAAAAATTAAAGAAAGCAGAATGCTGTAGCATTTCAACCCCTTGGGACTACAAAATGATAGAGACAGTAGTTTAAATCACTGTAATGCCCTTCTCCTTCTCTATCGCTCCTTGATGGTGAAAGGGCAAGAAGCCCTTAACAGGCTGTTTCTGCTAGTCGTGAAATTCCTGGGGAATTGATGCCCTCCTGCAGCACATTGCAAGCATCACCATCTCCTAACAAAGCATCCCCAGGACAGTAGATGACACCTGACCAGGACAGGACACCTCAGCATACAGTTTCCAGAAGTCAAGGGCAAGGACAATGCAGTCCCTGACAACCCAGCCGTCAGCAGAGCAAGTGTGGCCTGTCTTTATTTTAGGGAGTGTATGGTGGCCACCAGCAGCAGGGAATCAGTCAGAGTCCCTGTGATAGGCACAGAGTGACATAGCTGGCCTGTCCCATGCAGGGACTTCTCTGGCCCACTTGGACACAACTCAGCTAGGAACACCTCCAGCACCATCGAAAGGGGCAGATGCTGGCAGTGAGTTGGGACAGGCAAATGGTTGGCCTGTGCCAGCACTCACCTGCTGTTTTCTACCAAGTAATGCACGATTTTATCCAAGACCTTTTCAAAGAGGGCTGTGCGGATCCAGAGGTGCTTGATGGCTTGAGGAGACAGGTTGGGCAGCTTCGGCATCTTACGCACATTCTCCGGGATGCCCTGGACTTGATTTCGTCTTTAGAGGTACAAGGCAAAAGACAACAACATCACTGGCTCAGCACTGAGCACTGCAGGAGCCTAGGGCACTCATGGCACCTTGTGGGGCCATGAGGCCAGGGTTTCAGTGGTGCTGACTGGTGGCTGGGGAATGCCCAGGGAACCGCATGGGGACAGGGCTCTGGAGACTGCTGCCTTCATGTGTTCCACCCCCTACTCCAGAAGACACACGTTTACATTTGAAAAATGAATTCACTAAATCAGTTTCCCACTGTAAAGGCACCCTAAAACAAGCCTCTGCCTCAGCAGTCCTCCAACCCACACACCTTTTCCACTGGTGCCTGAGGACAGCAGTTCACAAGCAAAGCAGCTTATCTTAGGACAACATAAAGATTCCTGCCCCCAGGTAGCTGCTCCATCCATCTCCCTGGTTCCTGTCCAAGGATGAGTAAGCCACTCTCAAACGGGAGTTGAATTAATGCAGGTTCAAGCCCTGCACATTGAGGCAGACCAAGTTTGGTTCCAGTTGGCTTAGTGCACTGGCCCATAAACTGTGACAGTTCAGGAGCAAACATGCTTAGCTGTCCCTGAAGCATGAGACAAGGGGCAGAGGAAGTAAGAACTTGTCCATCCTAGCTTAAACCACAATTGCGACTCACAGTCTCCTAGAATAGCAACCAGTTCAGTCAAGATATCAAAAGCCCAGGACAGGACTCTGCTCCACTGAAAAAGCAATTCCTTCTGTAGAGGCTCAAGTTGGGCATTGCGATCCACAGCCATACCCAAACTACAGACCCACACCAAAACATGAGTGACCTGTGGGATAATAGCAATGCTGGTGCCTTACGCATTCTCAATGAGCTGCTCCAGGTCTTGCACTTTCTTGCAAAGCTCCTCTGCCAGAGGAAAGCTCTTTCCCACCTTCATAAACAGAGCTGCTATCTTGTTGCTGCGCAGGAATCCTGCTGCCCTCCGCTTCAAGCCGTACAACACACAGGCTTCCACAGCAGCTGCAACAAAGCAAAGCTGTTACTGAAGCAGCAGGCGAACTCAGAGCTCACATCACAACAGACGGTCTTCTGCTGCATCCATGACCTGACTCCACATCAGAAATGCTTCCCAAGAGGAAACCAGCACCATGGTCTACTTCTGCCTAGGCAGAGATTAGGGAACAGAGATGTCTTTTGACCCAAAGCAGCAGACAGTGGTACGGCTTTTCTGACTGCAGAGTCATCATTTCTGCTGACTATATAGAGGTACAATATTAGTTTTGCAAAACAGAAGAAAAATTGAGGCTGGTGAAGTCTATTAGAAGTTCGGCTAGCCTGAACAAAACGACTAGCTTGATGGAAGTAAACATGAACTGTGGGTGTGCCAAGATGTAAGAACTTCAAAGGAAAGTTAACCTGAGCCTGCTAAAGTAGATCCAGGGTCTCCCTGAAATCACCTGAGCGGGACCGGTCAGGGAGACTAACTTGTCTTGGACTGACTTATCTGACCAACCGACAGCCTAAAGAGACCTTACTAGACTGGTGATAAAATGGGAATGTGCAGCTTTTGGACCACAGAGATGGTACCTCTGTGCCACCAACAGTGAGCAGTCTGCGCTGATGTGCCAAGCTAGCAGCCTGGATTAGGATTTATCAGGGCGCTTTGCTCATTCATAAAAACAGAGCGGGAGAAAGGACTTGGACCGCTTTGCTCACAGCCCTTTGTTCTGAAAGTGCCAGGATCCAGCTCCACTACATGATACCCTGAATGCAAACAAATCGATGCTAACGCGGGGAAATCTCAGCATGCACGGAGGTTGCATCCTGCTTCTAGGTCTGTGCCAGCACGATCGCTGTCAGCAGAGCGGTGATTTTCCCAGCAGAGTAGTGACCAGCTCATGGCGTGGCAGTAATCGTATGGATCAGGAGCTGCCAACAGCCTGCTCATACAGAGTCACTCAGGTTAAGCCTGTGGGAGTAAACAGTTTATCTGTAGTTTAACAGCTTGGAGCTAAGTGTGGCTCTACACCGCACAGTGATGCATCTGGCTCTGCTCCCTTGGTTAAAGGGGCCTGAAACCATTTCGGGTGACCAGACTGTCTATGGGGCCAGCAGCCCCAGCCAAGCCTGGGACAGAGAGCAGGCTTCTGCAGTGTCATTGGGGAGGGCACTGCCAACAGCACACCAGACTTGGGATCCCTCTGCAAGGTCAGCACATGAGTCCCTCTCCTTTCTCTCCAGTGTGCTGATCAGTCCAGCCACCATCATTAACCAATGGGCTAGATGGAAGGATGGGATGTAAAACTTCTCAGACAATATATTTTAAGACAGAGAACATCCCCACCTGGCCTTCAGGAAAATGTCCTCATCAGACATGCAACAACTAACAAGCAAGCGTGCTGCATCTTCTCCAGGTAGGATAATTGCTTGGCTATGCAGATAAACAGGCTGACATTCTCCTCGCAGGTTTCTTGCAGATCATAGAGAAACCAAACAACTCCCTGAAGTTTTCCCTTCGGCCCAGTCTGAGGGATGGAACAGGAGATTTTGCCCCCTGGCCCCCTGTGCTGGGATGGTCCAAGCGAGAAGGAGAAAGCTCAGGAGTGAGAGGCAGGTACACTGAGGACTTCTAAAGCAGCAGAGGAAACGGTGCAATTTTTTCACAAAAAATCTCACTGTCCACGCAAACGTTTTCCTGAAAAACCTAAATGCAACAGAGAACCTGGGGATAAACCACAGGCAATGCCAGCAGCTCAGTCTGGCTTCGGAGACCCTCCCAGCTCGGTGGTGACTCAGCTGGCTCCTGGCAGCTGGTACTCAGCAGTTAAGTCCCCGTGCAAGGCTTCACCTAACTCCCTGCACTGGGCTCTGCCAAAAGGCAGCATCAGGCACTCGCCAAACCACAGCGAGTGCCCAGAAAGCACCAGCCGCCTGCCCTCTCCTGCCAGGCTCCCTGCCCAGGCACGCAGCAAGCGGGGAGCCAGCTCTGCTGACGATGGGAGACAGAAAGATGTGCACACGTACAGGCTCCACTGGCAATCTGTTTGCCAGAGTCCCCTGGGAGGGAGGGCTTAGGATGGATGTCTAGTGTCAAACACAGACTTATTAAACAGGCTGATCAAAGCACTGGAAAATTACACGGACTCACAGTTCTCCAGGCTATTGATCTGGGTCTGACAACAAGCTTTCTGGCACACTGGCACCCCTCCTTCCCCAGGAACCCGATGCTGCAGAGCCAGCCATGCTGAGCCTTCCCTGCAGCGGCCCAGCAGATGCTGATTCGCCTCTCGCTTGGAAAGGCATTTTTTTCCTACAGCTGAACAACTCTATGGAGACATTTTAAAAGATATTTCGTGCAGACCCATCAACATCAGCTCCCAGGGCTGAGAGAGACTCTCATTAGCTCTGCCCTTCTTAGTGCTATGCCCAAATTCACCATCAAGCAGGCAGGGCGGGTGTGCAGCATCTGAGGTGCTGCAAGACACGTCCTGTGCTAACGGCAGAAAAGCAACACATTTGGGCCAGCCGAGTCCTGCTCACCCAATACCAGCCATTCAGAGCCACTGGATGGATACCTAGTTTTTAAACAAAGCCGTACACAAACCCTCCTGAAGCCCAGAAATGCTGCAAATAGCATGGCCCATGCACGATGGGTCTTCCTACCTGTCCCAGAGGATTACTTGCAGCTGCAAAGTAAGACCAGACTGCTTCATGGCTTTGGGACCAAATGCAAGAAGACCCACCCCTCCCTCACACACTCAACTCATCCCACCCAACATCCCTTCATTCATTTGTTCTGTGCTCCAAGGCTGAAATACAAGTGACAGACACAAACAACCCTACCTGCCTGAGACTGCATCCAGTCATGCCCATTTTAGAGTGTCCAGCCATGGAGCAGGCATATCCCAAAAGCTCAGGCAGATCTCCGCTGCTAACCTCCCACAGTGGAGTCAACCCCAGTCAAGTGAGGCCAGGAGCTAGCTGGAGTGGAATTGCAAGCAGAAAAGCCACAGCTTTGTTTTGGGAATGCAAGGTTATGCCAACATACAGCTGAACAAGAAATCACAGCAGCACCTTCAAAACCTGGGGACAAGTATTCCCTCTCCACGGAGACTGAAGCGAGGGCGAGATCTCTGTGGGACCACACTGCCCATGCCAGCACTCTACCGATGGAGCTGGACTTCAGCCCCAGTGTCTGCTGCCAGCACTAGGCAGGGCACCATCACCCTCTCCTCTAAATTGTGTTTTTGGGGATTTCACTGTTCTCAAGCAGCCATCTCCAGCTCTTTGCAGCAAGAGCTAGCCTGGCTGGGCTCCAACGCTCAGCTGGTATAGCTGGGCACCGGAGCTGCTGGACATGGTGCAAGAGCAGCGCTGGATTTGTGGCACTCCCAGCTCTGCCAGGCCATCAGCTGTCAAATCAATGTACGCTGCCCAACAGCAACTTATCAGGGCCCAGTTTTCTGCCAGCTGCACATGGTAGCAGGAGGCCAGCAAGACAATGAGCCCAAAAAGCCCCTCTGTGACTCACACCCACCCTCGTACGCCAGAGAGACAAGTCTCGCAAGCAAGCCTGGGGCAGGCAGATGAGGTCTGCCTCTGCTGCCCACCAACATACCTTAGCAAACAAGGCACCCTCTTCCTCTGCTGGGCCCTGGACTGCCAGACGGTACTGAGCCAGGAGATGACACCCCACCCGGGCAAGCACAGGGCTGTGCGAAGCAGCCCAGCCGAGGGGCCACCGCGGCTCACAGCACCCCGACAGACAACTTCTGTTGGACACCAGATGCTCGATGTGCCATCAGTTCCACTCTGAATTTCCAGCAGGTGAGTGAGAGCACTCATGCTCGCGCAGAAGAGCAGCAGATCGCTTTGCTCATGTCACGGCCAGTGCATCACACCTCCCTGCCAGCTAGGGAGCAGCACACGGGAGAAAACCCAGACTGCTGAAAAGCCTCCCAGCACACTCCAGGAAGATGGAGCAGTCATCAGCATCTGTCCTCAAAACTGTAGCTTGAACCTCTCCAAAACACTACTCCTGCTGGCAAAACCACACCCAAATGTGCAGTCTCCATAGGAAAAACTCTCCCTGTGCTCTCCCAAGGGCTCAAAGGCTTGAGCACACAAACTAAGAGCACCTTGTCTACACTAAATGCAGGGGTAATGGTAGTTTCTTTTTTAACCTTATGATTTTTTAAGCCCAGATCATAACTTGCCTACTGTCACCACTGCAAACAGATGCTGCAAAGAGGCTCTCCCCATGCCTAAGGATGTAATCTATAGCAGAGACACACAGTGCAGGGTCTCCGTGCAGCTACACCCAGGTGAGGTGGGAGTTTTGATTCCTGGCAAAAGACTAAAGATATTTCTGAGATCCTGAGAGTGCTCTGGCCTGGCACGATTCAAACCACTCAGGGGTTGAGAACGAAGGCAGTCTCGGCACTGAAGTGGACAACAAGCCTCTTGGCTCATGCAGGCCCCCAGCCCTGCCGCCAGCTCTCCATCAGCCTCCCAGGGCAGCATGAACGTGACAGATGCCAACTCGCGTTTGTCTGCTTCATACCTTTCCCTTGCAGGCAAAACAGGGCAGCTGGGAGCAGCTGCCCTTTCCTGCCAGACCACTGGTTTCATCAGAAGGGGTTTGCGGTACGCTGGCTACGCAGAGGATGAGGAGGGCTCAATGAGGAAGGCTCTGTGAGGAAGGCAGCTCTCCCCAGAGAAAAGGGCAGCTCTGCCTAGCCAGAGCCAGGCTTGCAGCAGCATGCTCTGCTTGTCAGGAAAAGAGGTTATTTATGAGCTCACCCGGCTCATGGATAGTCACAACACTGAGCAAGGTGCGCATATCATTCAAATGAGAGCGCAACAGCAGACAGACCAGAAGGTGTAGACACCAGAAGCCAGTGAAAGTGCAGCAGCATCATTAAGAAGACAGAAGGAACCAACAAGCCCTTCGTGCCTGGATGCCTCAGCTCTGTGTCGCAGGAGGCTATAAATAATTCCAGGCTGCGAAGCCTCGTGCTGCACAGAAAAGCAGAGAATGAGTCACACCTTGAAGTCTGTTCTGCTCTTTCGATGCCATTCGGTCGACAGCGTATAAAGGCACACAGGCCTGAAACAAGCATCTGCATGTCTTTTATACGAGGGCCCAGGAGAAAAGGAAGAAGGCAGCCTCTTTGCTCTCCAAAGCAGAAAAGGAGACCTCCTCACAGCTCCCTTCTCTTTCTTTTTTGTGCCTGTATCTGTGGATGCTACGGCCTTATTCAGTGGCGACAGCACTGCACGAGCCTTCTTGGAGCAACTTCTTCAAAAGCTAGTTTTTACCTACTTCTGTCATTTTCTTCCCAGCCTCCAAATTAGCAAGTTGCCCTTCAGCTATCTGTAAATTGAGGAATGCCGCTCCCCCTCCACACGCTGTCTGCTGCATTTGCTCAGCAGCAGCCACATGGCCCCAGCCTGGGCGTGCTGGAAGCACAGCTGACTGTAACTCAGCAAACATCTCTGCTGAGAGCGACAGGCACAGCAAGCAGATCAGGCTGCAAACGGGAACAGGCTGCCACCCCCCTTACCTGGAAGCCAGGGCTCGTGGTGTCAGAGCAGAGCAGCAGAGAGGTTCCCTGGCACCTTCAGTCCCACGGCTGAGCCACAGGATGACAGGGAAGTTTCTCGGTTTGCCCTTTAAAGAAACTGCTTGCAGGGGACAGCCAGCCTCCTTCCCTTAACACAGCTTCTCTGCAGAAAGCAGGGAAGGTTTGTCAGCAGCTCTGTGCCCTGCAGAAAGGAGTACAGGTTGCTTCTGCCATCTAAGTGCTCTGCAGAGGCAACTGCTGGCCTGGGAAGGCCCCTGGTCTCAGGGGTTCACCACTGCATGGCAGCAAGGGACAAAGAGGTGCCCGAGACCTGCTCCAGGACCAGCCTGGCATGTTGCAGAGGCCAAGCTCTGCACAGCGGTGTCCCCAGGGATTCCACACAGACCTCCAAGGACCACGACGAGCAGGAAGGCCGTGACTATTAGGAAGGCTCAGGCCAAGGGAGCCCACAACACCACCTCCACAACATGGCATCGCTGGGCCCAGTCTCCAGCTCTGCAGCCACCAGCGCTGTAGCCTGCCTGCTCAGCCATTGCTCTGCATGTTAGCATAGACGCTACCACGGCAGCCAGGAGCAGGGAGAGCCGGCAAGTGGGGGATAGCACAGGCGCCAGGGCTGCAAAATTGGTGAGTGGGCAGAGAGGGAGCACAGCTTCTTCCAGCAGAGCTACGATGATGCCTCCTGTCTGTCTTCTCAGTAGAAATGTGTGAAACGGAGAGGGCAGCGGGCAAGCACCGCAGCCTGCTAAACCACAGGGGAGGCACAGCGTCCTCCGCAGTGGTACATGGCCAGTGAGTGTGTGAGATCAGACTGAGCCAGGAGAAAGGGCAGCACTCACCTTGCAGATGGAACCTCTACCCATGCCAGGGGCACAGGCACGCATGCCACACTCCCCAAAAGCCCCTTCCAAGCAGGGACAGATGCTGTGCTGTAGGACAAGACATCCTGCCCTGGGTGTCAGCGGGCAGAGGGAACTCCAACCACTTCCATCAGGAGTCCAGTGTAGGAAGCTTTTCTTGCAAAATTCAAGGAGCATCCCAAGGAGGGAAATTCCACTGATTTTGGTGGATGGAGCTTCATCTCACATGTGCAAGAGGAGAGGCACAACAGGGTAAGACACGGCAGAATCACTAGCCCGCAGCAAGCCACCTTCAGCAAACTACCTCCATCATTTGCCCAGTGCTGTCAGTGACCAGCAGCAACAGCTTTTACATCCACATCCCCCTGAGAGCAGTACCTGGCAGGAGAATCACTGCGTCTGGCAGGAGCCTGGCAGAACGGTCCATTGCAAAGCTGACTGCTGCTCTATATAACACTGCCAAGGGAAGGAGCTATAAACAGGTTCAAAAACTAAGGCACCTGGGAAAACCACCATTGGGCAAGCCTACTACCAAGCTGCAGGACAGCAAGGGACTTGCTCTTCTTCCGTAGCGGTCACTGGTGTCTCCCCAAACCAGTATCCTACTCTCAGACAGCTGCTAGTGAGGAGATAGAGGCAGATGGAGGGCACCAGGCGCCTTGCCAAAGCATGCTCTCGAGCTCTGGGTGAGTGGGTAAACACTTGAGACTGACAGGACTGCCAGGGCACAGAAATCACAGCTCACATCTCTGATTAATGCTGTCCCTTTGTTTCCTTGAAGTCCCCATCTGGCTCCAGCTCCATCCCACCTGCACCCCCAAGGGGCCAAGGAATTTTCTTATCCATGCAGCACCTAGCACAAAGGGCCTGTTCCACAGCCAGGGCTACAACCACCTCACCGATCCAACAGCCTGAAGTGCTTGCCCTGTTATCAACAGAGTAAGACTAATTGGTTTCTGCCTAGGTTTGAAATTCACCAAACACCCCCCAGTCCACCAGCCAGGTCTCCATACTTTTGCAAACACTGACCCTGGTAGCACTTGGCGGACTGGACAGCTGAAACTGCTGAAAAAGCTGTTTTACCTGGGCATTGTCCAGGCAGACACTTATTCTCCAGCTTGAACAGGTGACCAAAGCTGCACAGAAGGGCCAAAAGAATAGAAATAATCTCATTTTACCACCTTGATTGCAAAGTCTCCCCTCATGATCAGCAGTGATCCTATTAAAGGGCAAAATTCTGTTTTCATCTGTCAGAGAAGAGGTGGCGAGCCAACATGTTGGGCCGTTAGCACCGCTCCATGGGCTGGTCCAGCCCCCAGAAACCTTCTCTCGTGCAGTGCAGCTTCTGAGAGGAGCCTGGGCACTGCTGCCAAACAAGCTTGCCAGCCACACCGCACGTTACTGCATCACAGTCGCAGTTTGGGCTGCCACAAACCGTGCTGCTCCACGGGAGCTGGCGGGCTGCCCTGAATGCTCCTCCTGGGATGCGCTGGCCTGCCGAGCTCTGCACCAGGCAGGGTGCTGAGACCTGACCTCAAACTCGTTCCTGGTGGCACGTGTCACAAGGCTGCTCTCTCCTGCTCCACACTACCTCTGAGATACAAACACTCGTCCTTTCCTGCTCCACAGTTCTCGCCCAGAGTCGCCCCAGCATGTATGGCACACACAGTCCAACAGCTCTTCAGGGAGGTTTTTAAAAAAAGCTTTGCCGTGATTTTGATGGATCCATCCTGAAACACTTCCACGTTTACAAAATTGTCACACCAGTAGAAAAAAAAATAGGTGAAAAAAAGCAGGTTAAGTGAAAAGCACAGCTGCCAGAAAACAAGCCGGAAACCAGCACAATATCACAGCAAATCTTCCACAAGCTCCATTTAAAATTCTTTAGCAGCCTTCAGCCTCTCTGCTCCTGCACTCAGGCAGACTGAAGACTCCCTTCCATAAATTCCTATTCCATAATAGCAAAGAAATATTTGGACTTGACAGACTTTCTGTTGCATCAATTCTCAAGGGAATTAAGAGATTATTTCTAGTATTTCTTAAGTGACTGTATACACTGCCAACATCCCTCCCTCTTTTGACACACCTCAATATATTTCAAGCCCAGAGCAAAGGCCTCAGGGACTCAGACCGCTGCCAGAACAACTCATCCTCAGGCACTAACCACCTCCCCAGCCCCAGAGCTGGAGCGTGCCTACCACAGTCCCTGCACCAGGCAGGGAAGGGTGAACATGAAGAGGGTGCTCCAGCCCCCCAATTCATGTCAACATGTTGCCACCAGAGACTCACCACAGAAGGAGATGATGTGGCTGCTGTCCTCATGCACAAACTTCCTCGTCACCGCCTCCTCCATGATCTGCTTCACCTGTTGAACAGAGGTCTAGTTAGAGAAAATGTTGAATTTCAACCATAGACCAGAGTGAGAAGACCCGCGGTGGAGTCGGCATGAGGTGCTCTGCTTGCTTCGTGTCTATAAGGAAACCTCTTCTGCTCTCCGAGTTCTCTAACTGCCTCAAACAGCTCAACAGGTCTCACAGAGTATCACTGCATCTTTGCTTGTTGAGCATCACCAGCTATTTCAAAAAGTCAGATATAAAAAAAAAAAAAAAGGGTTGTTCTGTTTTTGAGAAACTTCAAAGAAAAACTATGAGCAGAGAATTAACTGCAGGAATCAAGCATCATTTAGATAAAAGACATCTTAATAAAGGTAACCAAATCTCATATTCAGTGCTTTTACAGTATTGTTATGTTCTTTCATTTTCTGGGGATTTGACAAATTTCATGTGACATAGCTGTCCCAAATGACTGTAGCTATCTGTCGATGCCAAAGTCAATGAACACCTGGCACCAAATGTGCCCAGGAATGCTATTTGCATAGCAATGCAATCAGTCCTGCCCTCCAAGTGACTGAGTCTGTACTGCTCATGACACATTTCTGGCACTCATTTCAGTGCAATTAATCAAAAGGAAGCTGTCGTATAGGTTGCGCATCAGGGGCACGATTAGGGGGAGAAAATAAACAGGAACCCACATAAATTAGGAGCGTAATTTTTGCATACACAAGATGGGAGGTCAGACCTGCCAGGTAAGCAGGCTGCAGAGAACAGATTCCAGCTTTGGAGAAGCTCCCAGGACTGCCTAGCTACTCCACAGCAGTAGCTCAGAGGAGCCTGAGGAGTCAACGACTACCAGAGCAAGAAATCCAAGTACCCCAAGCACTGCTGCTCTTCCACTAGTACCTGTCGCTGCCAGCACTGACACGGCCCAGCTTTCCCTCTCCCACTGAGAGCATCCCTTTTGTAGCATACAGACCCCTCAGACCTGTTTCGGAGATATGGCAGGGTCACCCTGTAAAGAAGTGCTAATGAACTCATTGTGCATTAAAGCTGTCTGTTACACATGCCCTCAGAGCCAGCAGGTACAACACGCTGCTATGAGACTGGTTCTCCATGGCTCAGCTTTAGCAGCTCAGACAGAACAGGATTATTCTGCAGGGCTCGCCCTCACCCTTTGGACACAGAGCATTGCCCACCGTGCCTGCAGCCTCAACAGATGTACCTGAGCCAGCTCTCAGCTCTCCAGCCCACCTTCCCATGCAGACTGCGTTGTTTGCTTGATATTTTGGAGCTAGAAAACTGGGCTAGGCCGAACTTTGTTCCAACCCTACACAGCAACTGCAGGTTGCAAACTTGAGTCGCTTATCAAAGGAGAGGATTTTTTTTTAAGTGCTTTGACTGCCTGTTTCCAATGATCAGCTTCCAACACAGGTTGCCAGCAGACTGTCCCACACCTTGCTGAATGTCTCCTGTTGGAAGGATGCTGTCCTCCCGCCGTGTCTCCCAGCGCTCCTGGGAGCTACCTTGCTGATGTGCTGAACTCAGTTATTGTCTACAAGGAGGATGGTGAAAGGAGCATCTGAACACATGCTGCTGCTAAACAGTAACGGTTCAGTTACTGTACTCCACAGAGGTGACTTCTCCCAGTGCCCACGAGTTGGGGGAATACTGCTCAGGGTGCTCTGACTTTCAGGGTGGGATTCTGCATGAAATGCCCTTAAAGCTGGATTATGTGGGGGAATATGGTCCTGCGATCAGGGCAGAGCAGAGCAGGGAATGCAGAGCAGCTGAGAGCTGCCTCAGCTCTGAAGCAACATCATCTCTGTTTGCCCCCACACCTCTGTAGGATGCAGGAGCTGCACACAAGAGATGTGGAGTTTAGTGCTCAGGGAGGTTTGAACCTTGCTCAGAAAGTGCTGGAGAAGTAGGTGTTATTAATGAAGTAGGCAGCCCTAGACTGACGGCCCCATGAACCACCATAGCTCTGCCAGCTGCCGTCCTCCAGCCACACTGCTTCCTCGACACCATGCCCACCACAGCCTCACTGGCAAAGCTCTGCCACCTCATACCAGCAGACCATAGGATCTGCCATCCCTCTGCCTGTCCCCCCCATCACCCCACAGCCCTGGTGTCAACACTGCAGCCTTTTCAGGCAGACCCCAGCTGTCCTGCTCCCAAGGTGCCGTGCCTGTTACAGCCAGGCTGCCCTACCCTGCTTGGAGCACCGTGACTTCCATCCCCAGCTGTCACCCTCCCTAATCCTGCCGAAATCAGAAAAACTCCAGCTGAATGTTTGGCCCTTAAATGTTCAGTTCCTAACTGTTTTTTTTAAATGCAGAGCTGCCAGCATGCCTGGATCTCATCTTCTAGTGCCTCTATAACATCTTGCTTTTCACTCTTTAGTTTCAGAAAACGCAGGGGAAAGGGTTCAGAGTGCAGAGATGTGGGTGTAAGAGAGGCTCTGCTTATCAAGATGTTCTCTCTAAAGGCACCGGGAGGAGGAAAAAACAGCAGGTCAAGACTTGACCAAGCAAACCTTATATGTATAAGAGACCTTTAATGGCATCATTTGGGGAATTAAACTCCTTTGAAAGATTTAATCAAGGTCATTCAGGCACAGCTGACAGCAGCTCAATAAAGGAAATCCTTTTACAAATATGGATTAACAAAAAAAAGTCATATCTAAAGCCAAAAGCATCTCTGCATGTCAAAACAATCAGGTCAGCTTCCAGCGCCGCTCTGCTCCAATGTGCTGGGTGATTAACAGAGCCTGCTTGTGAACTCAGCGGGAGCAGGACTTGCACAGTGATTTCACCTGTATCCCAGCACTCAGATGAGCTGACAATGAGTCAGGAACTCGCAGCAGGGAACATCACCGAGATGGATCTTGGGACTGGAGGTGGCTCAGAGTGCTGGAAATTCACCTTGGCACAGCACGATACAGCTCCTGCAGCTCCTACATCCCAACTCTTCGCTCAGAGCAGCAACTCCAGCTGCCGGAACACCCTAGGCACAGAGGTCTCCACTTCCAGAGACCCACAAAAAAAATCTCCCTCCTCTACCTCAGTGTTTTATTGTGGCAAGTGGCCCAAAACTGCAGCTGTCCCCTATCAGGGCACCTTCCTGCAAGGCAAGGCCAGGTGAGGTTAGCAAGCCCTTCATTTCCTTACACCCCACGCATAGTTTTACCCCTTGTACTGTTGCCACATGCTGAGCACCACGGAAGGGGGCAGCTGCAATCCTCAGGCTTCACGGCTCCAGCAGTGTTTTATTTTAAACTTTAACAACAGAAGGACCACTGTGAAACAGAAACAGGGACAGAGCAAGTCCCAGCAACAGGAAAGGAGTCCCCCTCTTCCATTTGCTGCATTATAGCGAGACATATCCCTTGACTCGGGCTGCAGTGGTGAATTGGAGACGGGAAACAGCACACACTTATTGTCCAGCAGCAACCAGCGCCCAGGTGCACGCCAAAACAGAGTTCCTCCTTTTCGTCCACCTGACATTACAAACGTCCAACAAAAACACGCCAATCCCTGCTTTTGAAACCCTGATCAGCCCAAGAACCATCACCAATCAGGCCCTTGTCGCAGCCCTGGCAGAAAGGTCCAGCAATGCATGATTTGGGGCCCTCAGGGATTCCCCAAAATTAGGCTCTCCCAGCAGGTTGAGTTGTCTTCGTCCAGATGGCTTATGGCCCTCACCTGGCCGGGCTGAGCTTCCTCCGTCAGCAGGTCATGGGCACTTCCCTCTCACATATCAACTAATCTACTAGAAAACGATGAACACACAGATATAAAATGTACTCTCACGGCAACACTGGTATTGCCCCTATTTTAATCCCCTCAAAATACATTTGAGCATCAATGCACATAGCTACATAGTTACCAGCTTCTGATTAAATTAGGAACGTATTCAAATTTAAGCAGTATATTCAAATATTTGTCAGCCACCTTTCATGCAAGCCGTCATCTCACTGCTCTGATGCAACGCCCGCAGTCACACCTACCGCAGGACTGCCTTCTGTGGGGCACGGACCATCTGCTTATCCAGTGCCTGTGGAGCAACCAGCACAGTGGGACTCCGGCTCTGACTGGGCATCTTGGTGCCAACACAGCACAAACAACCTGCACTCTCAAGGCACACAAAAAAAAACCTTCCAAGAGATGCAGTTTAGTGGAAAATTACTCATTACAAGAAAAAAAAAAAACCAACACTGTATTGACTAAGGTTATCACACTAAACAAAATAAATCAAAGATATCTAAAGAAACAGAAGTGGAAAGGGCATTACAACAAGGGCACTCACCTGACGTGAAGTGCTAGAGCAGAACCGGAGCAGCTATACAACAACTACAAAGCCCCAATAGGTAGGAGCCAGACAGATAGATACAGTCTCGTAACAGAAAACAAGTGTTATACCGAGAAAGTTTTCAAACAAAACAATCTTACATTTGCCCATAAATGGACATGGCTGGCATCTATCTGTAGGACAGCTCCAATCCAGAGAACCCCAAAACTCTTGACAGGTCTCCTATGCTGTTGTCTGCAGATCCCGAAGGACTCTCCCACCCGGACCCCAGCCCCTCCACAGCCAGCTGGAACCACAAACACTGCAGCAGCAGCCATCTGCCACAGTGTTCCCGGACCCTCTCCTGAAAGCGAAGTGGGTTTGTGACACTGCGGGGATGGAGAACACCAGCTAACCCACATTTGGCTCACTCCATAGAGAAGACTTGAACAGCCTCTAAATATGCTGCATTCCAGCATTTTAATGCTAATTGTCATATTGTAGCCAGAACAATCTCAACAAATGAAGCTGCCCACTCTTTATCTAAAGCCAGTCTAAGGAAAATGAGATGTTTGCTCTTCTTTTATTAGAAAGGAAATTAAAACAGCAACTAATAATTTGTGTGTAGGTAAACTCAAGAGGAATATCATAAAATATTCCACAGAAATAAAAACACTTCTCCTGGCTCCAGCTGTGAACACAGGACAAGTCACCCCCTGCTCTGGGACAGCAGGGTCACAGGGAGACCCCACAACAAGGTGTCCATACAAACCCAACAGCATCAATTGCAGTTCCAAAAATACAACAAAAGACAGGCTAGTCTCGACATTACTGTCTGACTCACTGACTTGTGAACAAGTGAGCTAGTCCTTCTTTGTTTCATGTGCATGTCTGAATTACAAGGAAAACAATTTCTTTTCCTCTTTATCCCTTCTCCAAACCTGGATCCAAGAGCCACAGGCAATGAGAAGAGTCCTTGGGTTATTCCATGAATCGGGGGCATCAGGAATCCCAGCACACCCACTTCAGACCAGGGATTTGAGCTTGCACCCCCATACCTCCAGTGAGGCTCTGGATCTCAGAGGTCTCAGCCTCTCCTTTGGCTCCCCTGGGCGTGGCCAGCTCCATCGCAGCGAAAACATTGCTATTAAAATTTTGTTTGACACACTGCTTCCCCCCGCCCCCGCTTCAAAAATAAATGAAAACAAAACCTTACCTATCCAACAGTCCCCAGACCCCAATGAGAGATGCAGGCTTAGATCTCTCTGCTCCAAAACTCCCAGGGTTACGGTTCATCCCAAAGTCCAACTTGCCCATAACAGAGCTTCATAACCGTACCCAGTCCCAGCTGTCATTTACATTGGTGGAGCAAGCCAAATATTACAGCAGTTACAATAACCACCGAGGTGCAGAGATCAGGAGCAAACCAATAACTCTGGGTTTAATTAGTCTAAGGCAATATTGACTCAAAACTCTGTTTTACCTGACTGGATGTTTCCAGGCAAGTCACCATACAACCTGTACTCCAGATGTTTACAGTCACAATTTCCTCTGCCACACTTCTTGCAAAGCGTTTCGCTGGTTATTAAGGCATCTGTATTGAAGTGCAGCATCTCCCATATATTTGGCCATGCTCCTAACTCTGTGGAATTGTTTATAGCAAGCCAGATGCAAACAGAGCGCCCAGCTTGATCCTTTTCCGAGTCCTGTTTCAAGGTGAAGCTTGGTCACTTTGCCAGAAGGGCTGCAGAACAGCAAGCTCTGTGCAATACGGCTGCGGTGACGCTCCCAGGCATGGGCCTGTTTGCTAGACCCAGCCTCACGGGTCCCCAAGACAGGACCCTGGCAGATGGCCTCTGGTACGGAGACACACAGGTAACCGAGCAGTGAGGCCGACAGCCGGGTGCTCAGACTCCTTTGTCCCCCTCCAAAGGGGCAAAGCAGCCAGACAATGAAGCATGTAGGGCCAGAGCAATGGGAGAGCAGAACCAGGTCTGATTTCAGCCGTTGTAGTGGGACTTTCCACAAAGAGAGTCACGTCATATAAGTAAAAGCTACAATACAATAAACGTCTCCAGTGGTTGAGTCGGTCTTTGCAAAAGTATGGTTTTAGAAACTGCTATCAATCTGGTTTGGTCAGAAACTGTAAGACCTTCTGCTGAATGTTCACGTAACCTGTAATCCTGAAAACAAAAGACTTACAGTAAAAAATATAGTGGAAATTAAAATGTCTTCTGCTACCTCTGAACATCCACCTCTGCATGGAATGTCCAGGATTTGGGTGGGATGAGATGAGGCAACACCAGAGCCAGGAACCTGCACTGTCTGTATCTTCTCAGTCTCCACCTTGCCTAGGAGGGCAACCAAGCACCAACCATCATGGTGCCAGACAAAACTAGTCTGCTCACCAGCAGCACTGCAACAGCTCTGAAAAACCCCAGCAGATACAGGAGCAGCCTTGGAAATCCTTCCCCCTTCCCATCTCTTTCTAACAGACTGCAGGAAGATGACTCCTATCCCAAGAAAGAGCATCCTAATAAGCATTCAGCACAAACAAGCACTGTCTTCTGGATCTACAACTGCCACTTGTCATTCAAGTCTCTTCACTAAATCTCAGTGCATTTCTTTTCCATGAACTTGTTTAATCTGCTCTTCTATGTTAAAAAAACCCCAAATCTAAACAAACAGACAAAAAAACCCCCATAACCCCCCCCCCCAAAAAAACCCCACACTGATGATATAGGCTTTAAACTTGGTTTGCTTTTGTATGTCTGCTTTTCAAATTCTTTTATGAGCTGGTGTTTTCTCATTCTCATTGCAGTCTTTAAGTGCTGCTTTGACTACATGTTGGAAGTTAATTCTAGCACTTAAAAATCCCATTTTACGTGTCAGTTTTGGTGCAACAAGTCCACGTGGGCACTCCTTGATGTAATCTGAGCATTTCTTTAATTGCTTCTCTGAATCAAGGTCTCTTTCCAGGAATAAGCTCTGGTTAAGCTCCACAGGAAACAGTTTCCCATACACTGTGCAAGACTTGTCCACGTAGCACTACAGTATTATCATTTCTCAGGTATTATAAAATGCTAAAGGATCACTTTAGCAGGTGCAATATTAGGACTGTCCTAGGTATGTTTGTATTTGCAAGGACAAACATGATTCCCTTGCACCGCAGTTCCAGCAGTCACACCGCAGGGCTTTGCCACCAGGTCACCCAGTTAATGTTTCCCCGCAGAAACACGAGGCTGGTTTTTTTCTCCAGCTCTTAGGTTGGCTTGTACCAAAGGTGGTTCAGTGTCCCAAGGCAAAGCAAGTGCAGCATCTCTGTTCAGCTCTAGGACACAAAGACATTACGCCAAACCCCAAGTCCTCCACTTCTGGACTGTCCACTCCAGTGCCCACAGAAATCTCTGTGGGGCACAGCATGCTGGGGATGGTAAATAGAAAAATCAGTACATTCAATCACACCACCTGCGCTGCAGCTAAAAGCCACTTTTTCAGCTAAAGTGGAGCTTCTCAGTTCAATACCTTTCACAAACCAGATTTATCTTCTCATTCGAAAATGAAATGTCTGCCTATTGCCTGCCTTGTTGCTACAACATCCTTTTTTAGCAGACTTGTTTATAAAATTCACATGATCAAACTCAGTGTTGCAACATACAGTTTCTTATCTTTCCAGCAACAAACACCCTGATTATTCCAAAAGCAGGTGCCAGACAGACTTTTCCAGCACCATCACAAGTTGCAGCCAAGCTCTGCCACTTACCTAAGTTTACTAGCTGACCACTAAGTAATTCCAATTAATTGTGCTCCAATCAGTTAAAACACTGCCAGCTTCAGAGTACATGCACTATTTACACAAGAGACTTCAAGTACTCTCGCCAGCCATTTTGATGGACCACCGAGAACACGGCCTCCTCGTGGGAGGACAGCACAGGGACAGCTCCAATGGCACCATGCACTTTACATGCACTTGCCTTTAAAGCCGTTTGGCAGCTCCGTATTCTTGCTGCCACAGAAACATTTATCGCAATCCTACCAATTGAGACCTCTGGCTTTTATAAAAGTCTTATTTAATTATTTATCATCACTTACTAAACAAAACATAGCACTTTCTGCAGCTGAGGTATCATCCACGTGACACGTGGGATTTTCAGACTTTCCACAGGAATCATGTGCACTCACAGCTGGGAACTGGGCTGAGCCTCCTTGGGGGGCTAAGGAGGAAGAAGGTGGTTATATGCGTTAACTCTGAATATTTGGACAGTTTGCTGGAAAAGAAGACAATAAATAGAAGGGTCCATAATGCAACATTGTACCTTGGGGGAAACAGGAATGATCCCAGTGATGTATATTTGCTGACAGTATTTTGCACCAGACTTTCTTCATAGGGCATCAACTTTTGGCCAAAAATCCATACGTACAACACTAATTTAAGATGACTTAAATTCATGTTATAACTGGTTCTATTCCTGTTGTGCTTGTCAAACACAAACTTCCATGCCATCTGTTGGCACTGCTGGTACTGCTAGCTGTGAGATGCTCAATAAAGACACTGCAACATTTCAGGAAAAACTTTAGTCATTTCTCTGTTTTCAATGCCTGATCTCAAAGCTTTACCCTGTTTTGTTCTGCACCCATCAAACCACAAAGCTTCTGTTTTCCAAGGTGCTAAATGTTACGCTGACAAGCATTTTGGATTCAATTAACAAACGTGGCAAAGACTGACACTACTCGCACTGAAACCAAGTGCAACTTCCAGCCCCGAATTGCTTTGAAGTCCTGAATCTGTGCAAAAACAGGTATTTCCATGGCGACAGCCAGGACGCCACAAGGAGAAGAGGATGACATTTTGGCAGCAGAGAGGAGAAGCTGGGTGGGGAGGAAGGAGGCTCCTCTGGCATACAGATCTCGTCTCCCTGTATGCTGAGAAGGAAGACGAAGGAAGGAGGAGAGCAGCACGAAACCTTTTCTGGGTATGAGAGATCAAGCCAGGGGGTTCTGGAGTATGAGAGCACTTCTGCACACCACTGCTTTTATCTTCAAAAGGAGAGAAAATGGTCCCCAGTGATTAGTAATACTCTCTTCAGAAGAGGTCGATGCAGGCAATCGAGAAATGCTGCATTAAAGCTGTCTGTTTACTTTTGATATAGGAACATTTGAAAAAGGCTGACCTGGGTGCTTGAGAGGCATCAGAAAGTCCCTCTGCAAATAGCCACTTTCATTACAAACCTGCAGCTTATCATCCTCATCTTCATTTTGCCTCAACAGTTTTGACAGCTACACAAAGGCCTTTTTTTTTTAAATTGGCCTTGAGAACATTTAAAGCTATCAACATTAATTTTTCAAATCCTAATAACATTAAATTAATTTACAATTTTCTACCAATCCAGAATGAAATAGCTGGCATTGACACCCGCAATCTGATATTTTGGAACCACAGGCATACATACACGCTCCAGAAAAACAAACCCAAGCTGCAAAAATATTGCTCTTACCAGTCATTCTGCGTTACTTAGCCACAAACTAGACAATATGGCTGCGTAGCGGGGGCACATCATTTAAAGGGTGGGAGGAAGACAGACTGACTGTTGTCCCTATGACATATGATGATGGAATTAGTCAACAGCTCCATAGTGACAACCATTCAAGCTATTAAAAAATAAAAAATATATCCGATAGAAGACCGTGGGACATCAGCAAGTGAGCAGGCTTTGGTCAGTCAACAACAGTTTCTTAAAAAATTCTAAGAACAGGCAGCAAAATATTCAATACAGGCACAGCAGTTATTGACGAGTAAAAGACTTAAAGCTACTCGCTGAGTGGCAGGTTAAATATAAACTAAATTTGTGCAGAAGAATAAGCAAGACAACTGTTTACTTTCATATTCCATTCAGCTTTTCACACAACTAATTTTCCAGGCACAGTGTAGTACAGCCTGTGTTTCACGGGTAACACCTGCTTCCCCACCTATTCTTGTATGCACTGCAATTACCTAGAGGTAGTCCAAAACATACCACAGGATTCTCCTCTATTAAAAATGAAACCTGCAAAAGAAGGGGAGGAGCATGGGTTGCAAGAAGAATATTTTTAGTTGAAAATCCAACACCCTTTTAAACCTGGATATTTCAGGCTCTGGTTTTTAAAGAAGCCTCATTGCATCTGATAAAAACTCTAAAAAACAAAAAAAAATCAGAGAAGATTTGGTTATGCTTCTTATCCTGCATAACAGGAAACAGGATTCCTCAGAAAGTCATAGTTCCACTCCTTCCCTTGCAGTCCACTGACAAATAGTCAACTTTGCAGCTTTCAGGATTAGTTTGATTTGTTATGACTATATGGGGGGGACAGGGGGGAGAGGAAAAAGACGGTGGTAGCACAACTCATTTCAGCCTGTAAATCTACTGCAGAACAGGACTACTTAAAAATAAAAATGCATTAACCATGGCAACAACCAAATATCAAAGTCCATTTGCTTATTGCGGTGCTTTGGGTAATGTCAATTTACTGTTTCTCTACCTCCTCTAATCAGACCTCATCTTCACAATATTTTATTCATTCAGTTATCACACTAGGATGACAGACGTGGCGTGGCTTCCCAAGTACGATGGCCATCACCAGCCTCAGAGGTGTTCACCTGCACTTGAGGACTCCAGCAGATCACACAGAGCCATGGCTGAAGCAAAACCAGACATGGTCTAATGAAATGAGAATATGCAGTTTTGTGAAAGGTAAAAATTCCGGGGCGGGGAATAGACTTCTGCAGTTGGCCATTTCTACCACTCCTTGGGAGTCTGTACAAGCTCCCAACTTAACCTGAAGTCAGTCTAGGAGAGGAATTAAAAACAAAAGCATGAGCAAAATGGGCCTAGTGAGCAGGGAGCAACAGGCAAAAGAATGCCCCACCAGCTCCCAACTTCAGGGACGTTGCTAAATAATTAGCTACATAACCAATGGGATCGTGTTTCCCCAGGTTTTTTTAAATCCTAACAGAGCAAAGCCCAGGTGGAGAAAGGGCAGAACATGGGTCTCACAGGGAATTCCCCCACCTGCGTGGCTGCACACAGGCAGCCCCACCTTGCTGGACCAAGGCCCCTACCACATCTCACTACTTCCAGCAGGCACTGAGCTGGGAGAAACCTGAAGGAAAGTGCCTGTGCAGGCAAAGAACCCACATCCACACCAACATCCTGAGGCAGAGCCCAGAGTGATGAGACCACCAGAAAAAAATCTCTGCTCTGCGTCAGCACTGCCCTTGCTAAAGGGCTGCTGGAGAGATACCAGACTGTGTCAAAACCTATGTCATGGCACCATGATGCATTGGCCGGTGGCATTTCACCAGGGCAGAAGGGCTTTCCCCATACACCACCTCTCTCCTTCAATCTTTACTTGCGTTCACCAAACCCTTGTACGCTATGTTTATTTTACAAAAAGCCAGCAGAAGGGCATGTCACAACCCTCAGCTCTCCTCCCCTAGACACAAGCTGCATTTTCTACAAGCACACAGGCCCTGGAGGGAGAGCAAAGGGACAGAAGCCTAGTACTGTACGCCAGCACGGAAGATGCTTGTGTGCAGTGACAGCCCTCAGAGGCCACAGCGGTCTCCAGAAGGAAGCTCCCGTCTGCTGGCTGAGTGGTTTAACCAGCACACCGATGGGCAATCCTCACCTCCCAACCTGCAGCGGCAGTCGACACGCAGCCTGCTGTTTTGTCTCTCTCCACTCAGGAGGAGTCGCAGACAGACAGTAATAATGAGATGTCAGCTTTATCCACAATGCTAAATAAATGTCATACCCTTTTTCTGGTTTAATAGCTGTTGCCAAGGCAACAAGTAGTATTCCTTACCACCACACCCAGCACAGGATTAAAGGTGGGAAGTGCTCTGGATGAACAGCCAAACACACTGCGCTGTCACCCTCCCCAGACCTACCACCCACGGGTCTTCTTCACCCTACTCCAAGCAGTGTCTCCAGCAGGGATGTTCCACTTCCTGGAGCTGGATATCAAGATGCCCTTAAGACCAGAAACAAAACACCACGCATCACACCCTCCAAAATCCCAGGGGAGGTGACCTGCAGGGACAGACCACAGGCAGGAGAGGACAACAGCTCCTGGCAATCCAGTGCTCCACCACACGGCAGAGCAAGCCCAGGTTCCCCTGCAGCGGGTCCCACGACATTCAGCCACTTCAGACTCGGCAGCCATAGATGGGTGGCTCAGCCAGCCCCGCTGGCCCACGCAGCCCACCTCCCTGCACAAGCAACACACGAACTACGTGGCAGAAGCAGTGGGACTCTCAGCTCCCTGTCTAGACCTACTGTCAGCTCACTGTGTTAATGCTACAAACGTTATAAACACTAAGCTCTGCACAGACAAGAGGAGCTTGAGGCAGCTCAGCATAACACACAGTATAAACTAATAGAGAGTTAAAGATGTCCGAGAAGGGAGACCAGATGTAAAATGCCATCGATTTGCACTGGACGCACAAACACACATGTGCAGGTTCCCCATTTTCTTGGCTGGCTGGCCCTCTAACGCCCAGCTGCCTCTCGCCCCACCAAAAAACACTCTGCTGCAACGAGGGGTTCGTCCCATCTCAGCTCCCAAGGTGAGCAGCACCGGGAGTCGCCCCTTTTTCCCTGCGGAAAATCACAACTTGTGAGAGTGGCTCTGCCACCAGGGAAAGCTGATTTTCAAGAGATACAGGACACTGGGGTGCCGAAATTCGCCGGTGCTGCTGCGGAGGGATGCTCCTCCACCTGCCTAGGTTCGCCTGGCGGCTGGAGCCCGCACCGCCCGGGGTGGGCTCACGCTCCGACCCGTAGCCCTCCTCAGGGTCGGGGGGCTTTTCTGGGGGAGGGGGAGGCTGTTAAATTCGCTGCAGCAGCAGTGGCAGGAGCCAGGGGGATACTGCGGGCAGACGAGCCCGGGGCCAGGGCTCCCCTCCGCGGAGGGTCCCGCCTCAGACGCC
>NW_010973276.1:1585099-1585329 GCF_000737465.1 Haliaeetus leucocephalus
GCGCTCGCGCCGCCGGGGCACGGGCAACCCCGGCAACCAGGGTCCCCCGGACGGGGGACGGACCCCAACCGGTGCCCGTACCCTCGGGGGGGGCCTCAACCGGGCCTTGGCACTCGGGGGGGACGGGACACGACGACCCCAACTAGGCTCGGCCCCTCAGCGGGGACCGCAACCGGGAGCCCAGCTGCCAGGGGCTCACCAGTACCAGGGACACCCCCCCCAACTGGGAC
>NW_010973276.1:1585448-1601629 GCF_000737465.1 Haliaeetus leucocephalus
GGGGGGGGGGGGTTGGAGCTCCGGGAGTTCCTGGGAGGTGCGAAGTGACACCGTCCTCACAGCCACGCGCCATCCAGGCACCATCCCGGGGGCTCTTCCACGCCAGGAAGGCAATAACAGGCTGAGGGGACCCCTTCACGGGAGACCCGAGGTGCCTCCTGTCAAAATCACAAACCCCTTCAGAGAAAGGCCTGCGAGCAGCTGCCATTAACGTTCTTCTTCTGTTTTTCTGTTCCCTCGTTTGCTGTTCCAGGACATTTCCATAGAAACAGGATCCCGGCTCCTTTGCAGTCCAGTTTCCAATAACTACAAACCGCATTAGAGCGAGGGTCAGCGGCGCCCGGCCACGCTCCACGCCGGCACGTGGCCGCTGGTCACCGACGCAGCCACAGCTGGCCCTCGCTGCCATCTCTTGGGAAGGGGACTTGATCCCGGCACTCGATCCTGTCCCGTTAGAAATTCCCAGCCCCCCCCAGTGACCCGCCAGCCCCTGCAGCCCCGGGCACGGCTCCTCTGCCGTACCGGCAGCTGGGCTGCATCCGAGCCTTTCGCTCCATGCTGGTGCTCGGTGGCCCTGAAGACAGCAGGGACCATCCATCCCAGTGGGTCCCCTCTGCTGCCTGGGCATTTGTCTGCCAGGAGAATAGGAGGGAGCTCTGGACTCAGGATTAACCAGAATTTGGCCCTTTCTGTACTTCATCTCTGGCACAGGGGCCAGGATAATACCTGTGCCATATGCGTTGTAGAGAAAACCTATTTCCTTGTATGCTATTTGCTTTTCCCCGTTTATTTGCTTGCTAAGTACCTTGTTAACAGAGGTGGTGGCGGCACAAATGTTACTGAACTGCAGCAACAGGGCCAGCTTGCTTAGGGGTGAGTGATTGTTGATCCAGAAGGATCCCAGAAAGATTCTGGGATCTGTGGGAATCTAGCCTGGGCAGCTCTGGGTGCCGCTGGTGGGAGTCACAACTCCCTTCTGCAGTCACTGAGTGTTGACCCTCAGGATTCCGATCTCAGCCCAGGGAATCATCCCTGGCCTCAGGCTGGGCCCTCCGTGAGTGACACAGGACTTTGTGTGCCACAGTTGGGGATTGCGCCCCTGGTTTGTCCAGATGGCTGCGGCTCTGCTCCCCATGACCACCAGCTGCGGACCCCTGAGGCAGCGAGCCCGGCTGCCTGGTCTCACCAGGTGTCACCGTTGCATCCGCCTAGCAGCCTGCACCGGGAGTCTGGCTGTGGAGAGCCCTGCGGATGGGGTCCCCTTCCTCCAAAAGGGCTGTGGGAGGAGAAGGACCAAAGGTGCTAAGAGGCAGGAGACCAGGGCTTCTCAGGTCTGACCTGAGAGCCACACAGCCAGCCAGGACTCAGGTTGTGCTCACAGTCAGCCCGCACGGCTCCTACTGAGCTCTGCTGCTCTGCAGTCCTGCCTATCATTTATTGATGACCGTGGGTCCTACAGTCTTGAATGGACAATTAGGACAGGCTAATAAACAATCATAATGAAGGCATCATGGCCTCATAAAACACCGTGTAGGAGCACCATCAGATATCAATCCAATTACCAGGGGCAGAGACAGCCTACTCGCTCCCCTGCCACTGAGCTGTCGCTGGGACAGCATAGAGCTGTGGCCCTGCGTGCATGCCGATGTCGAAACAGAAAAGGTGCCACGTTCCCGAAGAGCCAGGGCACAGCACGGATGTGTCACGCACAGCACCTTGCGCGGCTCTGGTCTCTGTAAAGCTTCTCCAGCCCAGGATGAGACTGTCTGACTTAAACCAACAGCATCTGCCAGCCAAGAGAGCCTGGGCTGCCTGACAAAGATTTGAACTTGGCCTCGGACAGGCAGGCGAGTTTCTCCTGCCCGTTTCTCACTTTTGCTGTTGTGAAAATGATGTTGGAGACATTGACCTGCCTCTCGACTGGCAGGAATTTTTCAGTTAGCACCTCAATCAGGAAAATGAGTCTGTCCAAGCTGAGCCAAAATAACTCTTTTAGGACTTTTCCCAACAAACCAACCCCACTTATTTTAAGGGCCAAGATGAGCCCAAGCAACTTTTACGGCACCCAGAACACCTTGGCAGCTCTGCCATAGTGTTTGTGCTCTGACGAGTGCTGCCTGGTTCCCCCCGTGCCCGTGCCGGCAGGATGCGGCTGAGGGGTGATGCCGAGGGGACCCACAGTCCTCCCGGGCTCTGCTGAGCTCGGGGGAGCGATGACCACCTGGTGAGCTTGACTCAAATGCACAGCACTGGCAGAAGGAAGCCCTGAGGAGCAAGAAGATAATTTCGATTCCTGTTAATGAACCGTGCTGGTTTTGTACAATCTTCAGGCCTGTCAATCTCTCTGCAATACTCCAGGCTAACTAATACGGGGTGGGCAGCATCCACGCGCCAAACGAACCCAGCGAGGTTCAGGTGGTTGATGGTGCCTGCACTGCTGTTGGACCGCGTACCAAGCAAGGCAATGCTTAGGCCATTTGAGAGGGACAACGCGTGATCTACCTGGCTGCTTTCTCCCCAGGAGCAACGGTGCTATACAGGGGGTGGGAGCTATTACTAGTTTATGACCTTCCTCTGGGGAGAAATTAGCTTAAACAAGCACAGGGACAAGCTCTTCATAAGCCTTGCTGGTTCCTTTTCCTTGGAAAATTCTGCTTCTTCCGGGATTAAAGATGGGTGGGAGATGATTGGCCCCTGTTTTCTGAAGTCTGAAGAGCTTAAATGAGAGCACGCTGAGCTATACTTAATGTGATTAAGTTACATCTTTGAGTATCATGCTAATTAAATTAAACTTCCCACTGCTGCCTCTGTGGCTTAAACAGGATAGTTAAGACCACAATTCACTCCTCTGCATTTCGTTGCATGGATGGAGCAGGTAGGATAAAAGCAATCTGCTAATCAAATAATCGTACTGTTTAGAAACAGCTTCTAACTCGATGGAAATTCAAACTTAAATCTGATTTGAGCTAGATTAAAACTCTACATTTTAAATCTAAAGTGATTTGTGCTTTGAGTAAAGAAAATAACCGGAAAAAGCAAAAGTAAACTGATGAAGGGAGCACATGGAATACATCTGACCGTGATGTTGCAGGTATTTAGACAGCATGATGACTGATGTGCAGGGGACCAGCTGCTTTCAGAGCATGAGCTGCAATAAAGCAAAGGCAGAGACCCCCATCGTAGCTGCCTGCCGGCTGCCCCTTCCTAGTCACGGGCCAAAGTGAATGCTCGGATCCAGCACTCCTGACTTCAGCTGTGTATTATATCAAAGGCCACATAGTCTCCATAGCCTCCTCTGAAATGCTTCTAATCGAATGTCAGAGGATGGACAAAAATATTTGGCTACAATTGGCAAAATAACAACATTTTACCCAGAAAACACCCCTGTCTGGCATGTGACTGATGAGCACACAGAGCCCCACGCGGTACAGCTGATGGGCCGGGCTGGAGCAACACACACAGCCCCTTACACAGGGGCTGGAAAACTGTGACCAGAATAAACAAAACTCTGGGGAAAACTCATCTCTCCAGAGGGTCACTGAGCCGGGATCCCACTGCGAGCTTGGTTGCTCACAGGGTCCCAAGACACCGGAGCTGAGTCTGGGGAATGCAACTCCTTGCAATGAAAACCATCTCCCAAAGACACCTCTCCCTCTGCCTTCCTCCCCTCTCCAGCAGCCCTGAGAACCTGCAATGGCTTTTCCAGCTCGCAGCTTCTAAAAAAAAATAAATTGAGATTTCAAAGCTCTTTCCTCATTGACTTGACAGCAGCATCCCTGACCCAATGCTGGGGAAGAGGCAGCCCTATCAGCAGGGCAGAGTGGAGAGGCAGTGGGCAGCGGCACGGGTGGGCAATCGGGCACCCAAGGAGAAGGTGGGAGCTGGGGGAGCGGGATGGGAACGCCGGGTGCATTTGCGGCTCATTCGCCAGTGAGGACCCCGGGGCGGGGATCTGTCAGGGATGGTAGCTGCTGGAACAGCAGCAGCAGCATCGAACTGACGGCGTGGCACATCGGCTTGGCTGGAGCGGAGCAGCATTGGCGTGCTGGGAAACTGATACCGGTCGGTGCCTCGGCATAGGGAGCTTTCAGATGGCAAGGTGCAGGCAGCACATCCCTGTGTTGCAAAACCACCATGCAGCTCTGGTTTGGAGCTATTCTGGGAATAGCTATGGCCATGCCTGGCTAGTGGCGTTTCTGCATGCTCAGATCTGTCCAAGGTGCAAGTACAAAGCCCACCTCATAAAATTTAAAAGATCAACGTGCAGAGAAGGAGAGGCTCTTCAGGAGAGCAAGTAGCTTAGTTTTAAAAAGATGCCAGCGTTTGAACAGCTGCTGCTTCACACCCCGGGAAGTGGTGTCAGCCTGTCACCCCACACTGGGGGATGCTGTGGGGGGACCTGCTCCCCACAGACCACCGCAGACCACTGCAGACCACCGCAGACCACCACAGACCGCCTCTCACCCCCCCACCAGTGTAGCCAGCTCCTCCCGTCTGGGCTGGGAGAGTCTCTGAGCCGATCTGCTGAGGCTTCCTGAGCAGGGAGTGGGGCCGGGGTGCAGGAGGGTCTCCATACTTGGCACACCAAGCCATTCCATGTAAACTACCCGGAGAAAAGAAGGGTCAGCTACAGAGAAAGAGCTATTGTTTTTTTTACAGTTGCTATGGCACCAGCTGTCTCTGTTCTGCCATTTATGCTCTTAAAATGGTCCTCGGTTGGGGGGGGATTAAACCTTGCTCCCCCCAGCAGCCTCCTCAGACAGATCAGACCAGCAGCAGGGATTTCTCCCCTTCATCCCTAAGCAAGGGACAACTGCGGCCCCTCTGCCAGCCCCCCGCAGCCCCAGCAGTTGAGTACAGCCTTGTCTCTAATTTCCGACGGCTGTGCCCGCACCAGTATTACAAGGCCTGCAACTGAAATTCACGGCTTTGCGAGGCCCCAGGAGTGACACAAATCCCATATAAACCTGCAGGAGATTAATCGTCCCTTACCTGTGTGCCAGGCCTCAGCTTGGCAGAGAGCCGCACCGGCAAAGCCCGGCAAGGCCACGTGCATCCGGGCTCACGGAGCAGGGGGGCTCTGCCTGGATCTGACGGGAACCCCCCAACCTCCACTCGCTCCCCACCCAGTGCAGGGACCAATACGTGGAATCAGCATGACACCCTCCAACTAAACCCCTTGGCTCAGAGAAAAGCACGTGCAAAGACCTGTAACCAGTCCCTCCTCGTATACCCCCAAGCAGAAAATTGTTGCATTTTCAAATGAGAGGTGTTAAAACGAATGATGATTTCACAAGCAGAGAGGGAGAAGCTGTGCCGAGCGCAGCCTGCAGGCGGGTGGCAAGAGCAGATCCATCACCCATCACTGCCCACTGGGAGGGGGCAGCTCCGGGCTGGGCACCCCAGTTTGGGAATCCACTGCTGGGGTCCCCACTCCGGGTCAGGGAACACCTGGGGGTACACAGCAAGGGGGGGAGAGGGGGGGCAGCCAAATGCAGGAGGGCAAGGAGGGATAGCTGGTTAAGACAAAAGAAATCCTGTTCCCAGGACTCTCATGCTCACGCTGTGCAGGCCAGGAGCTGGTGGGCTGATGCCCCCTGGCAGAGCCCCGGGGTGACTGTGCCACTGCAGCCTGGACTAAACCCACTGAGGCACAATCTCTCCTGCCCGCCTTGCCGCAGCCACCCAGAGCACTGGGATGTCTGACCGGGCACTGGCATCAGCCCCCTGAGCTGCTCCCATCCAACAGCCCAGGCAGCCAGGACCAGACACACCAAAAAAAAAAAAAAAAGTGTTTTTAACTGGACGTTTCTAACAGGTCTCCATGCAAGTGCCTGAAGGATTAACAGTGTCCAGAAGTTTCCCGTACTGGGCAGACGCCGGGCAGCTGCGTCACGTCGTCACAGCAACCTGCTAAGCATGGCCCTAAGAACAGCAGCTCCTGGTTTGATCTCTTCTGTAGTTTCTTTTAATTACAGATGAGGGTGCCTGCAAATGCTGGTGCTGGAGCATCCTGGAGCCCTGGGAGCACCCAGCTCGCTCGGTGTGGGAGCATAATCATGGACTCAACAACAGATCAATATGATCATAGTTGAAGACCCTTTACTAGAGCATCAGACATAATTTTATACATTGGTTACAACTGTACATGTGCTTAGCTATTTTACTATTGGTTACACACATTACTCACGCACTGTCCACGCGCCTAGTTACACTTAATGATTGGTTATATCAACACTGTACACGCGCATAAACATAAGACATAATTGGTTATACTAACTAAAACATGCGAAACTTGTCTCAGTCTAATCGGTCAAGATAAACTGCCGAATTGAGGTTGTTTGTGCCAAGTTCCTTTTATCGTGGAATGCGCACCTGTGTTCTTCTAATTGGCATCTTTCTTTTTTTGTCTTCTTGTTTATTCTGTTCAAGGCCTTCTAAAGGCGTCTGGAATGCTCTTGTGACCGTTAGCTAAATATGTGTCCACAGCTCGGCAGCAGCCCCCGTGTCGCAGCTGGGGGTGAGATGCAGGGACCTTCCCCAGCTGTAAGCCTTCACAGGCACATTTCATTTGCAATGAAATTTGCTGTTTAACTGTCAAACTGAAGAGAACAATGGCTTTCAGTACACTGCCATCCCGTCCCTGATCATATCTGAGCTGCAAAAATGACTTCACTTCTGAGTGGCAACAACTCACACCCCTGCGCTACAGAAAGACCCAGCAAGTCCATGAGGACAGACAGGGCGATGCGGGATGACTTAAACCGGGCAGCTCTGTGCCAGTGGTGCTGGCTCCCGGCAGTGCACAGAGATGCCCCCGGCCCACAAGGGTCTGGTGGGCTCCCAGTGAGTGCCAATTGGGTTTGTGCTCTGCACTTGCCTCCCGGCCAGGGGGAAATTTCCAGGCGCCTCTTGCTTCCCCTGCAAGAATGAGCGGTCATCTGCCTTTGGTGGGTCTGGTGTCATCATTCGCAGAGCAGTAATTGCAAAATACACCAAGGAGAAAGAAATACCTATTTGTTAGGAGGAAGGACCACCACCTCTGTGTGCAAATACGGTTCCGTTTCACCAACCCCACCCCAACCCCAAACTTCACCCACCCGGGGTGCAGACCCAGGGAGCATAGGGGACAGAAACCCATGCGGTGAGGCTGGTCCTCAGCCCTGCGCTCGGAAAACTGCTCTCCCCCCTCCTGCCTTTGATCAGAGGATGGGTTTCTCTGCCGGCTGCTCTCGGTGCTGTGGGTTTCCAGGGGGAGGTGGGGAAGCGCAGTCAGCCTGACCCTCCCCTCCTCGGATCTGTCATCAGCAACAGAAAAATCCTTCCCTTCCCCAAGTTACTCAGCCTGAATCCTGCAGGATTTACCAGGGCGGCAGGATGGCAGAGCAGTCCTGCCCGGCACCCACCGCCAGCCCTCCCCGGCAAGTCACGGCCCCCCACCTGGGTCCCACGGCCAGCCCCGCGCCCCCGGGGCCCCAAAGCCACCCCAGGGACAAGTGGAGCAAAAAAATGGATTTCCTCCTCTCGGTCATCGGATTCGCCGTCGATCTGGGCAACGTCTGGCGGTTCCCTTACATCTGCTACCAAAACGGAGGGGGTAAGGACACCACTAGGATTATTTAAATCTTCTTTTGGAGAAAAGAAATCTGTTTTTCATCTTTCCAATGCTGAAAAACTCGCTGTTTCTTTTCTTTCTTTGTCTCTAGCTGCTCCTGTCTGGACAGGGCAGTTTAGAGACTGACCCAACTTCTCCTGACACCTGTCTTTTTTCTTTTTTGTGTCTTTCTTCATTCAAAATCCTACTCCATTTGCTCCTTCCCCGGTGTCATTCACTCCTTCCCCAGCATGGTTAGAGGTGCGTTAGCAGCTCTGGGGTCACAAAGAGAAAATTAGCATGGTCCAAACTGCATAAAAAGATTAAGAATCTGTAAATTTGAGGTGGGAGGTTCATACCCTTTAAGATCTTGTGACTTAAGCAACCCTTTCTGAGGGCTCATGTTTTAAAATAATCCTCGCAAGCATCCCAGCTGCCTGCCGCAGATCCCAGCCATGCCGCCGGCAGTGCTGGACCCCACAGAGCAGCCCCAGCTCCCCGGGACGCTCAGCCCCATGCCGCACAGGGCTTGGGGTGTTCAATCCTGTGAGCGATCAACAGAAAGTTAAGATACAAAAGCTCCATGAAGGGAAAAACCTTGAGTAAATGACATTTAAATGAATTGCTTTAAATAGAGCAGGGTAGAAAAAAACCCTTGCATGGAAATTAAAATGAGGAATGAAAATTTTGTGCTGTTTGCAAATGCACAGTGGATTTAATTGCCAAAGTCGGCATTTGGGTAACGTCCTCTACTGCTTGGGAAAATTAGAAGGAGATAATTAGTACCATACTCAAGGCTAAAACATGGATCCCAGGTGCCCACACTGAAGCGCAGTTATTTGTGATTTACTCCTATGGGACTGGGAGCAAACTTTAGCCATTCTTCATTGATGTGGTTCAGGCAGATGCTTTCCTCGCCCTGCCATGCACACAGGAGGGTGAGGAGTTCAAACAGCAGCTCTTGGAAAGGACAGCCATGGTCCACGCAGAGCGGGAGTGCTGATCCCGGCTGGTGGTGGGCTTACCCATCAGCTGGAGATGTTCCTAGAAGAGAAACCCTTGAGGGGTTGAGGGTGGAGTGCGTGGAGGGCTCTCGGAGAGAGGAGCCGTGGGGGTTAAATTAACTAATCCCAACAGGGCTATTCTGACGAGCACAGAGAGCAGCTCCAGTTCCAAAACCTCCATGGGGTACAAGTGTAGCCCTGGTAAAGATGACATTGTTATGAATAATGCAGATTACAGCATTAATTATTTGTGTCTTGGGGTGACCGTGCATATTCAGCAGGATTTTCTCCAAAATTTTTCTAGACCTGGTAGGTGCTTGGTGCCCTGTCCTCTGCACCCTGATGGTTTGTATTGCTCTTTGTACCATCCCAGCCAAACGATCCCTCCCCGGTGAAGGCTGGGATGCCAGTGGGGACTGACACAGCAGCCTGGAAAGCTGGCACACCAACCGAGGTCCTGACACCCATGAGCCCCTCTGAACAGATAATTTGCAAAGCATCTTACAAACACGCGCCCAAATCCCTCAGCCATGCTCCTCTGTGACACATCTCTGCAGCTCTGGGAGGGACGGCAGTGGCAGCCCCCAGCCCGCAGCCTGCCTGTGCTTGCCAGCCGGCGCAGAGCCATGGTGGTCACTGCTGCTCTGCTCCTCGCCCCGCAGGAGCCTTTCTCATCCCGTACACACTGATGGCTGTTTTCGGAGGGGTGCCCCTCTTCTACATGGAGCTGGCCCTGGGGCAGTTCCACAGGACGGGCGCCATCCCCATCTGGAAGCGCATCTGCCCCATCTTTAAAGGTAAGAGCCCCCACAGCCCCAGGCCACCGCTGAGGACTTGGGGCCATGCAGTGTTGGTGAGCAGGGCCGTGCAGGTCCCCGCAGCCATGTTCCAGGGGACGGAGAGAGGGCTGGACCCACGTGGGCTGCTGAGTCTGGCCCCCTCTTTCCCCAGGCATCGGCTTTGCTATTTGCATCATTGGCCTGTACGTCTCCTTCTACTACAACACCATCATCGCCTGGGCTCTCTACTACTTCTACTCGTCCTTCTCGGGCACCCTGCCCTGGGCGAGCTGTGACAACCCCTGGAACACACCAGCCTGCACCAACTACTTCGGGAGAAGCAATGTGACCTGGACCAACTTCTCCAGGTCCCCTGCTGAAGAGTTTTATACGTAAGTCCACGTAAGTGCATGGTGTGTTTAAGCTGGGGGACATTCCCGTGGAGGCACTCGGGTCTGCTGCATGTGGAGCAGGACCGGGGTGCCTGGAAGCAGGCTCTGACGCGAGGATGCTCTTGGGGAGCTCATCGTCCCCGTTGTTGGTGTGCTGGGGGAGAGGTGAGCGTGGGACTGCCTGCCCAGGGCTGAGCTCGCTGCCTGGCTGCCTGCAAGGGCAGACCCAGCAGCACCGTGCCGGCCTGAGACACCCTCCCCGGCCACGGGGGTCCCTGCCCGCAGGAGGAAGGTCCTGGAGATCCAGAAGTCTGGGGGTCTGTATGACGTGGGGGGCATCCGCTGGCAGCTGCTCCTCTGCCTCTTCCTCATCTTTACCATTGTCTACTTCAGCCTGTGGAAAGGGGTGAAAACCTCCGGGAAGGTAAGAAAGAGGGCTCCAGCACCAGCCCTTCCCAGGCACAGAAATGCCGGAGCCGTGGGCACATGGGAGCTCGCAGCCTGGCACGCAAGCATCCCCTCTACGGCCAGGCTCAGGCAGGAGGGACGGAGCCCTGGTGAGGTCTTGCATCTCCCCTGGCTGCTTAAACACGGGATATTGCCTCCTCCCCACACCCCTACCCCTCGGCCACCCCAGGCAGGCACGAGCAAGCCAGCCGTGCCCAACACAAGTGGTTTGGGTGCTCGGTGGAGCAGCCCTGCCGGTGCTGCGGGCTGACAGCTGCCTCTCTCCAGGTGGTGTGGGTGACGGCCACGCTGCCCTATGTCGTCCTCCTTGTCCTGCTGGTCCGGGGGGCCACCCTGCCCGGCGCCTGGAGGGGGGTCATCTTCTACCTGCGCCCGGACTGGGGCAAGCTCCTGAGCACTGCGGTGAGTGCGCAGCAGGACGTGCCGCCCCGGCTCTGGCTGCCCCCCACCCCAGGGACGGCAGCACCCAGACCCCCTCCCCGGGACACACACCCACCCCTGCCCACATCTGGTCCCACCGCTGGAGCCGCAGGGCGATGGGGCCCTTGTTCCTGCAGAAACAAGGCACCCTGGACAGGCTCTTGGAAATGTAAATCTATAATTGAATCACCCATCTCATTGCTGCTGGGTTTTGTTTGTGCCATGTTCTGCCCCCGGCCTGACAATAGGCTTCCTGTGGGTAATTACCAGGCAGCACTTGAGAATTCTCATTAAAGGTAATCAGGGCTGCACTGCTGGCGCCGAACTTGGGCACGGGGGTCTCGGGGCTCCCCTCGACTTTGTTCCCACTCCGGGCATGAGTAAGCACAGATACCGTTGCTTTATTCTGCTGCTGCAGGATCTCAGGGTGGAAATGACCTCCCTCTGTCCCACGGCAGCTCCCCTGCTCCCAGGACATCTCATAGGGGGATGAAGCAGGCAAAAGGGGAGGTTTGGCAGTATGTGCCAACACAGACCCCATCCCTGTGCCATGGGGTGGGCATGCCATGGGGCACCTTCCAGTCTCAAGTACCTCCTGCCTTGCCCATTCTCCAGCCTGCCCGTTGCTTCTCCCGCCAGGTTTGGGTTGATGCTGCTGCACAGATTTTCTTCTCCTTGGGCCCTGGATTCGGTGTCCTCCTTGCTTTGGCCAGTTACAACCATTTCCACAACAACTGCTACCGGTGAGCTCCCACAGCCATGGGTCCCGGTGGGCACGGGGGCTGCACCAGGCATGGCTACAGCGGAGCCACATCCAGACAGCTCCTGCACCCTGCGGCTGCAGGCTGAGCATCTTTCCCCGTTTTACTGATGGTTTTGGTATGCAGGGCCAGGAGAGGGAACTGGTGGAAGTACAGGTGACCAGAGCAGCCAGGCTGGGGTGAGAGCTGAACTGGAGGGGGGGTTCTGCTGCAGGACACATCTCCCTGCTTTCTAGGGACGCGCTCATCACCAGCACCGTGAACTGCCTCACCAGCTTTCTCTCGGGCTTCGTCATCTTCACTGTGCTGGGCTACATGGCTGAGATGAGGGACGTGGAGGTGGAGGATGTTGCGAGAGACAAAGGTTTGCCTCCCTCCAGCACGACTGCTCCGTCCTGGCCCGGCGGTGACCAGCTGCCCTTGGGCTCTGTGTGCCCATCGCGGCTGAGGAGGGATGGGGTGATGGCCGGTCCTGGGGTCTGCTGGGGCGCGGGGGCTTGTGCCTGGGAGCAGTTCCCAGGAGTGGAGGACAGCGAGGTGTCTGGCCCCTGTATCTCAGCCAGGGCCAGGCACAGCTGCTCTGGCTTTGGGGCATCCTGCCCACGCGCGTTCCCACCGCTGCCAGCACCCAGGGCTGTGCCAGAGCAGCTGGGGAACGGCAAACCAAACCAGTGTCCCTTCCTAGGGCCGAGCCTCCTTTTTATCACCTACCCCGAAGCAATTGCCAACATGGTGGGATCCACCTTCTTTGCCATCATATTCTTCCTGATGATGATAACGCTGGGGCTGGACAGCACGGTAGGGAACTCCATTGAGTGTGAGGGACTGGGAATGGCTGGCGGGGAATAGCAGGGTGACAAGGGGAACTATGGCCTCGGGAAGGAGACCTGCCTGCCCGACCCCTCTGAGCGTGGGGACAGAGGGAGCACTGCACCATCGTCTCCAGTGGGTCTGAGCTGGCCTCCCCCAAAGCCCATCGGAGGGGACAGTCACCCTGGAGGGAGGGGATAAGATGGGATGTCACCACTCTGCTCACGGGCAGAGGGGAGCTTGCGGGGAGCAGGTTTTCTCCAAGAATGGGACTAGCCCCACAACTCCTTTCTTCGCCTCATGCTGGCATTTCCTTTGCAGTTTGGGGGCTTGGAGGCTGTGATCACGGCTGTGATGGATGAGTACCCTCAGGTCCTGGCCGGGCGACGGGAGCTCTTCGTCCTCGGCCTCATCACAGTCTGTTTCCTGGGCTCCCTGAGCACCCTCACCTACGTGAGTACCACTGGGCACCGCTCCACTCCCGTCCCCACCACAAACCTACTTGTTTCTCCAACAACCCCTGGCACAGGACTTTGCTGAAGACCTGCTCCTCATCCCCACGGGGTCTGCAGCCACCCTCCCCTCCGTTGTGCTGTTCCAGGGGGGAGCCTATGTGGTGAAGCTGCTGGAGGAGTTCGGTGCTGGCTGCTCAATCCTGGCAGTGGTGCTGCTGGAAACGATAGCTGTCTCCTGGTTTTATGGTAAGAAACTGCCTCTGTTATGAAAAACATCCCACAGGCACCTACAGGGGTATTTAACCTTAGGTACGTGAGTAAATGCTAGGGGGTTTGGGGGAAGAAGCATGTATGTGATGACTCCTGGCAAGGCTGGGATGGGGCACGGAGGGCATCGTGTCCACGCCCCTGTACCCACATCCTCCGTGGGTCTCTGGGGCCATGACGGCTTTCTTCTCTGGCAGGGATACAGAGGTTCTCCCACGATGTGAAAGCCATGCTGGGCTTCACTCCGGGGATGTTCTGGAAGGTGTGCTGGGTCGCCGTCAGCCCTGCCTTGTTGGCAGTGAGTATCTACAGCCCAAAATAAAGACCAGGTTGTCAGCCTCCCTCTGAACACCCCACAGGGGAGCTGCTCTTCCCTTGCCAGCTGCTGCTGCTGCTGCCCAGCTCCCTGGGGACCTGTGCCGCTGATTACTCCCCTCTCGCTTGCATGGGGTGAACAAGCTGCCAGGAGGGTGGACCAGGGTCCTGGCCAGGGCTGTAGGACCTCATGCCAGCCCTCCCTGCCGGCTCCCTATGCTGCTGCTCCAGCCATGGGCAATGACAAGCTGCCTGCAGCCCCTGGGACAGTGGGTTTCACCAAGAAAGCAAGCTGGGAGTACATTTTCCAGCCTCTTCTGCAGCTCCAGGCAAAGCTGGGAGCTGGGTGCTCACACGGGCGCAAATGCAGCCTTGTTTCATCCTCCTGGTCTGTGGCGTCCCACGCTCGTGCTGGTACGGCCAGCCACGGCTGCGTCTCTGATGGCACTGTGGTGCTGCGCGCCAGGCTGGATCCGTCCCCTTTGAAATGCCAGCTCCCCCGGCACTTCAAAGGCTGCCGTCTACAGAGGCACAGGGGTCTAATCTCACTGGATCTGCAGGAGAAGAGGCCTTGTGAGGATTAATTACAGCTCTAAGGGCTTTGCCCAGGTTATTAAGAGAGAAGTATTATAATCAAAGCAGACAGCAAATGATTTCATTTCAGCACGCGGACGTGCAGCCTTTGCAGGCCACCGGCTCTGTGGGGTTTGTTAGGTGAAGACCTCCCAGCCCATGCCTAGCGAGGGCTGACAGTCTGGGAAATGTCACCGCAATGTCCACGCTGGCCTTTCGCAGTTAGGAAAGCAGCGGTGGCAGTGGGACGCGGGCAGTGTTAACCTCGGGATGAGCCGGGTCAGTGCCGGGGCTGGGGAGATGTCACAGCTGATTGGGTCTCCATGGGGAACCAAGGGGCTCATCTGCCAGGGATGCTCGGCCATCCCAAAAGAGCTTTTCTGGTCACCGATGTTGTGTGCGCATGGGTTTTGTGGGCTGTACAGCTCTGTGCTGCTTGTGACAGGCAGTGGGGCATGTCCTGCCATAGCCTGGCCCCATGAGCATCCTTCCCTAATGACCTCCGCTTTGTTCGTTACAGTTCATAGTCATCAGCTCCCTCCTGGACCAGCCACCTCTGATGCTCTTCAACTACCAGTACCCCGAGTGGAGCATCTCAGTGGGGTACCTCATAGAAGCATCGTCCTTCATCTGCATCCCCTTCTACATGGTGTACAAGCTCGTCTGGACACCAGGGTCTCTCAAGCAGGTGAGGAGCGGGGTGGGCAACCCGGCGGCCCATGCACAGGCTGGGAGTGGGCAAGGACCCCCACTTGGGTCAGCCCAAGACCAGGGCTGGGGAGCTGGACAGATGGTTGATGCCACCTGACCATCTTTGTACACGTGGCAATTAAATCACGCCTGGAGAGCTGCCTGGAAAAGGGCTCAGAAGAGCATGGCTGATGGCCTGATCATTTTAAATCATATTTCTGAAGCTGTGATTTTGGCTGGGCCAGGAGGCAGTGGGGCTACATCCACAATGGCCCTGGAGGCAGGAGACCGTCCCCAGCTGTCACCCGTCCTCTCAGGACACCTCCTGCCCACTGCAGTCTGCTGCAGGCTGACACGGCCACGGCCCTGCAGCGAGCAAGGTGTCAGTGGGGATGGCTTCGGCACGTCAGGGCAGGCAGCCCTGCTCGTGGCACCAGGCCCCGGAGCGGGAAGGAAACCCATTACCTTCTTTTTCCTGCCTGCTTACATCCTCCAGCGCCTCGCTGTCTGCATTTGGCCGGAGAAAAAACCACGAGACCCCCGAGCAGACACAGTGTGCATGTCACCTGTCCTGTAGCCCTCCCCCAGAGGCTGCACGTGCTGGCGGCAGCTCCCCGGCCGCCAGCTCCCGTCGTGTCCTGGCTCTCAGCGGAAGCAGCACCACCAGCACGTGCTGGCAAACCGGACCCCGTTCTCGCTGCGGGCAGGAAAAACCTCTGATCCAGAGCAGGGAGAATGGGACCCTCCGCTGAGTCCCGTGGGCTGGAAGCAAAGGGGCCAAACTCCTCCGGTTTGGAGGTGAACCCCGACTGCCCGCGAAGACGGAGGTGCAGCTGCGGAGAGACGGCAGTCCGACGGTACAAGCCGTGAACACGCCTCGCTTAGAGATGCTCGCGACCTTGCTGCGCAAACCTGTTCGGCGTGAGCAGTGCATGCCTTTAGCTGTGCCGTGAGTGACGTGGAAAATAAAGCTGATATCAGTTGTTAGACCAGAGGAGGGAGAGGAGCCGGAGCTCGCCGTGCTGCGTTCACGAAGCGCCGTGGTGTTGCTGAGAGCACAGGGCTGGGCTGGGGGAGGCGGGGGGCTGCCGCGGTCCTGACACACGGATACCTTGTTCTGTTGCAAAGAGCAGAAAGAAGTCCAGAAGAGAAACTGCTTGGCCCCTCGGGTGGCTGCCGGGACCACGCTGCTGCAGCAGGGCGGGCTGGTCCCTCCTGCTGCCTCGTCCCGGCTCTGGCCCCGCCAGGCGGGAGCTCTGCTGAGCCAGGAGGATCGGCTGCGGGAGAAGTGGCGGTCTCTGGCATCTGAAGAAGAAAAGGCCTTCACAGAACTCGTTTTACAAACAAATATCGGGGTCAGGGTGAAGCAGCCCTGGCGCTGGTGTGAACCAGCCACCTGCCGCCCGTCGCGGCTTCCCAGTCACGTCACATCACTTCCAACGCGGCCCCACCGTTTCTCAGCACTTCACCGGGCCCACGAAACACTTTCCAGCACCCACGTTCACCTCGGCGCAGGCAAAGCGGCAGCTCCCAGCCGGCATCCCAGCCGTGTGCCGGTCTGCGGCGGGGACCCCTCCCGGTGCCCCCTCGGCGGCTCCCGCTCTCCTTCAGGGTGATGCAGAACACGACAGGGGAGAGCTGGGGGGGGGGCAC
>NW_010973276.1:1601639-1619929 GCF_000737465.1 Haliaeetus leucocephalus
AGGAAGAGGAAGGGCCGGGCCGGGCGCACAAAGGCCGGGGGGTGGTGCGGCTGCCGGTCCGTCTGCCCGTCCGTCGGTCTGTCGGGGATGGGGCGGGGGGGGGGGGGGGGGGGGGGGCTGGCGGCGCTGGCCCTGCTAGCCCCGGGCCCGGCGGAGCGCAGCCGGCCCTACGCCGTGCTGCAGAAGCAGAACCTGGGTAAGGAGCGGCAGGGCGGCCGGCACCTTTCTGCTTGTTTTTCAGTGTTTGTTTGGTTGGGGGTTTTTTTGTTGGTTTTTTGTTGTTTTTTTTTTTAAAGCTGATTTGGGGGAAGCGTCGTGGGGGGCGCGTTCAAATCCTAACCTGCCTTCCTCCCTCCTCCCGCAGTGCTGCTGGGCAGCATCCTCAGCGCCCTGCTGCTCACCATCATCCTCATGGCCATCTGCGTCTACAAGCCGGTCCGGCGGCGGTAACCGAGCGGGACCCGGCGGGTCCGTCGTGGAGAAGCGCTGCTGGTCCCGCCTGGTTCTCCCGCCTGGCACCCAGCCGTCCCACCGCCTCCCCCGCCCGCGACCGGGGACACCCCGATGTTGCACGCACGGCTCTTCATCCGCGCAACATCGCGTGGTTCCATCGGGAACGGCTCTTCATCCGCGCGACGTCGGTGGCTCCATCGTGACGTCACTTTCGATGACAGTATGGCCGGGTGCTGGAAATCGCACCCCAGTCCTCTGCAAACTTGACCCCTGGACCTCCCGGGAATGCTTCCGCAGCAAACCCGGTTGGGTTTGAGCAGGGTCTGTAGCAACACACCTTCCTCCCAAAACGCAGTGTTTCAGCGAGGCTGATCCGACACCATGCACTCAAGAGCATCCCTGGGGCGTGTGTGTACCTGGAGCCTGGGGAGGCTGTGGGGAGCTCGACCAGCCGTGATGCCCGTTCCAGTCAGTGCCCGGGGAACCAAACCTCTGGGTCGGCACAAGAACCAAGCCAGACTACTGACATCGCTGTCTGACAAGCAGGCCCACGCACTTGATTACACCGTATCTAGTTTTGCTTTCTGATTAATTTGGTTCCTTGCTTGAATTGCTGAGTCTTGAGGGTTTGTAGTACAGCCTTCAAATACAGTCCAAAGGCAAAAGCTCAGCCACCTACCGCAGCTGTGGGGGTCTGGTACGTGCTTACCTCTGAGCAGAAATACTGATGCATGAACAGATCTGGCGTAGCTGTTCAGGGACAGGCTTGTCATTCCTCATGTTATTTGCTTTAACTCTTAGGTAACCCCAAGAAGTCTTGCACCAAAACTGCCATGCTGAACCTGTTCCAAACTGGGGAGTGGGCGAGGGTTTCCAGCTTGTGCTGAGCACTCCTCTCCTTGCAGGTGGATTTGTGCTCCCGAGCAGGTTGCTGTCCTACTGGAAACGGGAGCCTCCAAAAGTCTGCAAGCCAGGCAGATGCTCGAGACTGCTGGGCTCAGGCTCTCCGGAAGTTCGTTGTGCTTAAGCTCCAGACAGACCTGTTCTATGCATTTTCAGTAATGAATTCAAGGGTTTACACTGAAATCACACTTGCATATGAATGCTGCTATTTTGTTTTGCACTGCTATGAGTAGTAACTGGATTTTGCTTATTAAGTATTACTTTGGTATTTAATATAGGGATGTTTTGGCTAGTAATTTATTTAGTGTTTTAAAACTTAACTTCTAGAACAATTGTGTTGACTCATTCTCTAAAATGTTATGCTGCATCTGACATGTTTTCTGTTCGCTCTGTTTTAAAGGACACTGACCACTCTCATTGCTGCTGCTCTATTAGTTAAAGTGACAGTAGGAGGCTGGCCTAGAACGGATCTAGTTGCTAATCTAAGTGAAACAGAAGTGAGGAAGCAAGGTAATACTCTTCTATTGCTTTCTGGTCCTTTTCTTTTTGATCACTGGCCCTGTATCACTGATTTTTCTTGGCCCTTCATCTGATGTAAAACTTGGCCTATAGCTGTGTGCTGTTCACAGGAGGGTGAATGCTGTAGCTTGCAGCTACAGCTGAGTTCCCGGGAGCAGCACTCTTGTTTGCATTCATTCTTCACTGCCTGCTATGTCCCTTTGCACAAATAAAAAGCTAAGTAAACAACCCAGGACTCTCTTATTTATTCATGGATGTTCTGTTTGTTATTAAGTCAGCTGTATGAAGGGATGAGGCAGTCCCCTTTCCCACCTCCAATAATCTTACAGTTCTTACCCCTTTTCAATGGCAAGGGAACAGGGGCAGGACAGCAGTGTGATATTAACAGCTGGGTGAAGCCCCTGTTTTCATGAATGTTAATTAGCAAGGAACTGTTAACAGTAAACTGAAAATGAAAGCTCACCCTGCAAGCGTAGTGTAGTCCCCAGCAGACATTAAGAGGAAAAGTTCAGTTAACTCAGTTATGAAGACTATTTTGAATCTAAAGTCAGCCAAAGCAGTGTAAGGATTTCCAAATTAAGCACATCATGGATTATTGTTGTACATAGCCTACCTACTTGAAAAAAATATTCCAAAAGCACAAAAAATGTCCCCTGCTTAGCCTCACTTTCAGGAACAGATACAAACAGCAGTGACACTGTGGAAACAGCATCAATTTAAAGAATTTAAAAAGCTAGTTATAGTTTTAGAACAAACTACAGCTATTTGTAAATCTGAGCTTCTCCCTTCCTACATAAGCCTCAAACTTCCCTGGAAAGAGAAGTTGGACTCAGCTTTTATATAGCAGTCTCAGTGTCAGTATTACATGTACTATGCAACCCTTTGCTGCTGTTACAAGAAGGTACACACAGAAACTAATGCAGAGCACTGAAGTCCTGCCACCACCCTGCCTTTCATTGCCTTACAACTGTCTGTATTGTACTGATCCCTGTTTTCAGAACAGGGAGACTCAAAGGTTGGCTGAAAATGTCAGAAAAATGGTTCCAGGGATTTCAGAGTAAACCAGAACTATCCTTGATAGATGATAATGTCACCTTTAATGTACAAAAATGCAACAAAAAGGCAGATAAGGATAATTATTAAAGACTCCAGTTACCACCTTAGAAAAAACACACTTGTATGTGTAGTGTAACATTGTGCAGTATCTTTTGTTTTTTCCTGCAGCACACACAGAGGAGCAGAGGATACTTTTTATCCACATAGTGTAAGATGTAAGCTAGGGTTTAAAAAAAGCAGCACTTGCTTCAGGGAAGCTGGGCCTTCCAGTTTAGATGGAATGATGCAAATGTCACAGAAAGAAAAAAAAACCAACCAACCAACCAACCCAACCCAAAAGCCCACCACAGATTTTTTTTACAGTCCCAGACTAAGAAGCAGCGGCATAACAAAACTTGAATTGAAACTGCTCAATATTCTTTAGTTTGCAATATAAAAAACAGAGAACGAGACAGCTTTTTAAAAAAAAGATATTTCCCCCGCCGCGTAACCTTTGAAATGCTTAATAGAAAAAAACATCCACAGTGTCAGACAGATGGTTTTATAAAGGCAACAGCACTCTTTATTTCCGCTGGAGGAAAAAACCACAGTTTCATCTCCTACCTCACAACTTCGTCAAGAGCTTAATGCAAGGCTTATTCCCTTTTTTTCAACTGTGAAAGTCACAGTAATCCCCTTTTCAAAGAAAGATGCAATTCTGACATAGACCACTGCCACTGTGCAAGAAAGTCAACATTCCTGCAAACACCAAATAAGCTATTTAGGGATGCAAGCCGTATCATTAAACAAAAACAGTGCAGATATACCAGTTCTAGTGTACACTGAAGGAATTTTAATCATTTGCTATGTAGAACAATGGATTATTGGTTTAAAATAGGATTCCAAGTTACCAACCACCTCACTGGTTATGATCAAGTCCATGTTATAGTGATTTTATACTGGTTAATAGTTGGTCACACAGAACTGCCCTGTTTTGCCCAAGGAACAAGCGCAGGATTAGGTAGCAAGATCAGACCATATGTACCAGAGGATCTTCATGCTTCTGCCAGCCAGAACAGAGGAATATTGCTCACTTTTAACTACTGTAAGGCTTTCCCGTGGATATACATTGCATACTTGTGGAGTGCACTTGAGAGTCACAGTGTAAGTACTGTAAACACCGGCAGAAGTGCAGATAAAATAGCTACAAATATATTGTATGACGAAAGACCTGAGGAAAGCTAGTTAAAACATACTTGCAAATTGTTACAATACCATTTTTATGAGTGTAGTCATATTGGCTTGTTTTAAAATCAATAAAAATATTCAGATAAAAAAATATATGTATTCACATGAAGGATGAGCATTTGAATTTTAAAAAGCAACACACGTTTCCCTTTCAGATGACAGAATTAAAACTTATCTTTCAGTAAGTATACATTAAAATTTCACCTGATTTTTTTTTCTATTTGAATTTAGCACCCGCACACAGGCACGCACTCATGCACACACACCAAGTGATCACAAAGAAGCACCTGTATCTATCGCTTATTTTCTTGCTGCCCTCTGACTATGGGAACTAGCTGGTTTTGAATCACTGCAGAAACTGCTACTTTACTAGACAGATGGTCCCATTTTAGGATCTAAAATTCTACTGGCTACTTGTCCTTTTTCAGAAAGCACTAGTTTAATCTTGAGCTTGGATTAGCTGTTCAAGTATAAAATTATCCCTCTTAAGCAGGAGCACATGATAAAATATCAGTAACTAGAGAAGAGATAATCACAAATAAACAAAACTAACAGAATCTGTCAGCATGAAGCACTACCCTATGTGTGTATATGCATATAGATACTCTTCCATGTAATGACTGGAAAAAACAGACAATGGCTTTGGATTATTCAGAAATGACTAAGCAGATGAGTATTTCTTTGGTAAGTAATGACGTTTCCCTCCTGAATTCCCCATAAATCAAGTTTTCAAGCTTTACTGCAATCCTATATCCTGATGCTAAGCAAAATTTCTATCTGCTCTTCAATAAATACGTTTAGATAAAAACTTTTCCTTCAAAGCTAAGACCACATGGTTGGGGAGCCAAATGCAGAGTACCGTGATCTGAAACTCCCTCAAACAAAAATAAATCAGCTTTTTGTAGCTGATGATGCCAACTTAGAAGGCAGGTGAAATGTTTACTTAAGCAATCCAGGAGTGGTCTTCAGACTGATAGCTCTGAAAGCCTTCAGTTTTATGCAGATTTGGTCATCCTTATTTCAGAAGATGGCTAAGGAGTTATTTTTCCACAAGAGAAAGCTGTAAAACTTGCTGAAGCTCTGCATCTTCCGCTTCACGACGTTGCTTCTCCCGTTCCTCCTGCTCTCGGACAGATAACTCCATGGCAAGCTGCAAGTCTTTTTCAAAACTGGAAGGTTCACTAGGGGTGCTGCAGTGTGAGTTACCTGAGCTTGTTAGATAGCTCTCCTGCAGTGCCCTGAAGGAGAAAAAGAACTTTAAGAAGTAAGAGAGACAGAGCCTATTTCACATTTCCTGCAACAATCCTTCCTAGCAACTGTTTTCTAACTGCAAACCTGAAAATCTCTCCCCAGAGAGCAGAAAGCAGTTTTCAGGATAAGAGAGCAATTGTTCTAGCATCCATAAAATTCCCAGTGTAAAACCTGTTCTTTGAAGGTTCCTCAGAATCTTTCATATGTACTAACAGTTACATTTTCAATGGGCTTCTAAAAGCATTCTCACCTGGTTCAAAGGTAACATGATTTTCCACGTACAAAAAGAACGAAAAGGATGCAGTTCTTTGTGCGTACAAAGATTTCTTTACACTTAACTGCAGGAAGACCCCACAGATACCAGAGCATGTTCTCAAGGGTCCATTAACTATATGTTGCTAAGTTTTTAAGGATTATATAATGATTTTGAAAAGAAAGAAAAGCTACCCTGAAGTGTACAGCACCTAATAAACAAACATTCAACCCAGAGGGACCAAATTCACAGTTTTTAAGAGCAGAACAGGACGACTGTGTTTATTTGCTGGGTAAAGAATCTGTCATGTGCGCAGACCAGTCCCACAGCTGAGCTAAAGAGCTATACTATATAAGCCAGGGAGGCCTAGTTTAGAGTCCTTCCTTCTTGGAAAAGTAAAAGTTACAAGCAGCACAAGAAAGGAGACCTTGAGTTCTCTGCATCTGCTACCTACATACACAAAAAAACCTGCAAAATTGCTTCATGCTACTGTTAGAAGTATTTTTGCTCTGTCACTGCATGGCTTAATGTGAAAAGAATTAGTTACCTCTGATACTGTATATTGAAGTCCTGTGAATATGCAACTGCTCCATTGGAATGCACCCCCACTTCCTAGAAATGAGGAAAGACAGACAATTCCACAGCAGTTAACAGATCTGCAGTGCAACTCACTGAAAGGTAACTCTTAAATCACTCTTATTTCTTCTGAAATACATTATTACATTTTTCTCTTCTGAGGTTCTTAGAAAAATAGGTCCTACATTGGTTTAATTCAGAGATGCAGCTATCACTGCATAGTCCTTATCAAAACTGTCAGATCTGCACTGCACAGATTACAGCACACTTACTTGATTTCCACCGGATTCCAACAAACTCTGCTGAATAGCAAACTGCATGATCTCGTTATCTTCATCCTGCACGTGTATGTTCCTACCGTCATCTTGGATGTGGTAAGATTTTGGGATCTCAAACACTGACTGGTCAACCTCAAAATTAGCACCTACAGAAGCCAAATATACTTGTAAAAATATACTATGTCATGTTTGTAAGTTGTGAATTAAAAAATTCTGAAGAATGTTTATACATGATTAAGTTCACTCAAAAAATTCAGATAAACCACCTGGCTAAATATACCAACAGGCTCTGAAAGACTGCTGTGGCAAACAAGCACAGCAGTAAGACAGAATGCAGGGTCTTTCTTTAGGATGCTGGCAAGTCATACAAATAAAACCAGTGTGCAGCAGAGCGCTAAGGTGGCTGAACTCTTACAAAACCAGACGGGGGGGGGGGGAAGGTTGCAAAAGATAAATACCGCAGTGGCTTTTCTGAGGTTATTCCTAATGAATGGATCTGCAACAGCTCATAGGACAGAGTATCACTGGATATATGCAGTCATGAGCATTCTGCTCAAACGTAATCCACTCTTTTCTGAAAGGGCATGCAGACTTAGCTGTCACTTACAGCAATTTTGTATTCCACTTCCCATAGCAATAGCTTGCACCAGAATTTAGACCTCAAAATACTTTGGAAAACTTGTTAGAGCTCAGTTTAGTCAGTCTGGCAGGCATGGAAGGGGCAGAATGGGTCTGTATGATCAGTATCACACACCCCAGATCAGCTCTAATGTCCTGCAGCTTCCTCTCACCTGTGAATGTTTCATTCTCTGCAGTTAACCCATTTCTCTCTTCTGTGCATTACACTGACAGAAATGTAAACAGGTGTGATCACTGCATCTTTCCACTCCTTACCTGAATCACACTGTACACCTCCAACCATTTGTGATGATGTTTTGTCAGCTGTCCTGCAGCCGTTGACATTTTCAAATGTAATTCGGGCATTCAGCACATGGAATAGGGGAATTTCTGCAAGAAGGAGTACAAGATTTCTGTCAAAAAGAGAACTCTCTCATTCACTTCTGCATCTACAGCCACATCAAATCCGTACACATTTATTGAATATATTCCACAAGCGGCATCCCATAATGACAAAGTATATAGTAAATCACTTCACCAAGAAGTTGCCCTTAGTCATTCTCACTGTCTCTCTAAATCTCTTATAATAAAATTTGCCAAATCTAAGGCATTAAAGCTAAGAGGAAAGGGTTAGCAACAGCTCATTCTTACTGAAATGATACTGTCTTTAAAATTATACTTCTGTACTGGTCATTCAGAATTTGTATTCAATGACCCCAGATGTACAAGACAATGTATGTCTGGGTTCTCAGCTCTAGATATCAGTGAGATGATTAGTAAAAAACTAACATGGTTTTTGTAAATATATGCTGCAAAACCAATAGAAAGAGTGTAAATGAAGAAGACACTACAATAAAAAATGCTAACTCTTACCAATTTTGACAGGAAATCCTGGTGGAAATTCCAGAGTGATGAAATCTCTAAGTCTGGCAAAATGAGCACTAGTTCTGGCCATCAGATCAATGATTGGAGTGACTTGTTCCATAAGAGACAAGGGAAACTCTTCACTCATCCACAAGGTTGCTTTAAATCTTAAAGAGAAAGTTGCATAAAACCATCCTAAGTTTACAGTTTAGGAATAGATGCAAAGCAAAACACAAAGCATTGTCACCTGCTTCATACATTTCAAAGAGTCAGAACAGTTACTGCTGTGAGGAACCGAACCACATTCCTGGTCAGACCAAAGGCAAAGCACAGGAGGTTACTAACAAGCTACAGCACTAGTCCAAAGATTTTCTTTGACTTAGTGGATGAAGAATTAGAGTATAGCTGAATACTTCAAGATCTCTCTTCTGATTAATTTTGAGAGCTGGGGGAAAACCACACTGGGTGTTTGTAAAAATGGTTTCCAGAGATTAGATGACTGGGAATAGACAACTAGAAATAGTTAAAATTTTATTTCTCACTTCTGTGTTCGAATGGTGACTTCTTTCGGTCTTCCTATGTCTCTACCTTTCAAATCAAATTCTGGGTCAAAGTATTCCTCCAGAGTAATAGCAGTAGGATTGTTACTTGCAGCATACTCTGTTGTCTTGGTTGTACTCTATAAGGAAAGAGAAGGGGGGGGCAGGGAAAGTATGGAACAAATACACAGTGGCTACTACAAGAAACTTTTAAGTTACCTCTTGTGAAGTAACTCACACTCTATTTTAGACACCAGCAAGACATAGCCATAAATACAAGCCCACATATTTAGACTGCTTTCTATTGAGGTTAAAAATCTCCAAGTGTTTTAGAGACAGGAAAAATCTACTTAAATACTTTAAAGCTACAACCAACCAGAAATGCACACACAAGCTACAGCTCCAAATCCTTTATTAAAGGCAAAACTTTGATGAGGTATTTGAAACAAAAATCTCTAGATCTGTGCAAGATCTGCAATACCATCCTGATACAGAGCCAGCAGTTGGCAAACCTATTATCTACTGTACTTAAGTATATACAGATGCAAAGGAGTTTCTAAAGCCATATTGAAATCATTATCAACACATTTCAGAACAGCAGAGGATATATGGTTTTCCTCCAAGTTGCTAAAGAGCAGCGTGCTAATATGTCGATTCATCCTCTCATCATATCTTTGCCTGATGATCACTATGCTAGCACCATCTCCCAACTGAGGTTCCTGCAGGTCTGTGGACACGTCTTCCCAGATTACTGGTGGGTTGCCACTAAGATCTGTGCTTGCTCAGATTTACTGCCTCTACTCACAACCCAGCTCTTGCTGTGCTAACAGATTCTATGTCTTTTTCATAAGAGTGTTCAGAAGGAGGTACCTGCTATTCATACAGAACATTTGACCGCTTAAAAACAAAAACATTCTCAGGGAAAATTTAAACCTCATCATCAAAATTGCTGCCAAACTAAGGAAACAAGAGGCGATTCCACACACCTAGAATTCCTACCGGTACAGATCTCTGCGCTGCAGTGACCTCTTTCAATGTCAAAGACACTCACCTGCGCACCATATTCATGCTCCACTGTACCCAGAAATGATTCCAGGGGGTTCCTGTCAGCTTCAGATAACAGGAGGGAAAAACCAGAAGAATCTATTACTATTAATTAGTAGTAAAATTTACATACACACCAGGCTAAAAAGCAAGGCTTCTAACCCAAAGTGAAGTAAGCTGTTCACACTTTCTGTAAGCTCTACCAGGCAAGCCCAGGACCTAAAGCTGACAGTATAAAACTGGTACAATACAAAGAATAGAGGCAAAGATTTTTCAGTGGTTTCTGTCATTAGGAGATAGCTTTTTTATTCACAGTGCCTCTCCTCCCAGGCCCACAAGGTAGGCCAATGAAGGGCAGTGTTTCCATATGAAGTTACTGGCTGGTCACCCTTTACTCTAGTTTAAATACTAGAAAAAAAATTAGTGGACCAAAACAAAACAAAAAGTCCAAGCAAACAAAGCCTACAATGAATCTTGTAATCATGGCCAAAGCGAAGTAAAGGCATGAATACATTCCAGAGCAGGAAAAAGCATGGAAAAGTGCAGCCTTTTAACTTTCAGTAAACTTTCAACAGTTTTGAAGGGCTCTTCTTTCCTCTAAATACAGCTAGGATAAATACCAGTTCATTTATAGGTTAGGAGTCAAGCAATGAGCTACCTCAGACACACAACATGTGAAAGTAAAGCAGGGTGAAGTCAGCAAGAAAAGTATTTCCCTTGTCTACCTGCCCAGTTCTTCTGCAGTCACGCAGAGTAGGCATCAGAGAGCCAAAAGGTTCTACTTATTTCCAGTTATCCTATAGGAAAACTACCTTTATATCTTTTCTTCTCCTCTTCTGTTAAATGTTCCGTTCGGATTTTTGTGACCACATTCACATTGTTTGCAATGTATACCTTTAAAAAAAAAAAGTACAAGGACAAAACCCAGAAAGCATCACAGGTTAAAAAAGAGAGTTCTCTCTAGTAAAACACCATGTACACAAATCTAAAGGCAGAATAAATCAGCATGGATCTGCCTCTCATGGACAAAGATCTTAATTTTTAACATACAGGTGATCAATAGGAAATGCTGCACTTCGATTTTTCTATTCGCTTTGGTATAATGGAAATCCTACATAATATAATCTTGACAGACCTATGCTAACGCTGAATCTACATGCCACCTGCTGGGCAAGTTGATAAAATAAGAAACCCTGCAAATCATACATCATATTCTCTCCAGACAGCATTAATCTTGCAAGCATCCTGTGCCAAAAGAATGGCAAAGGAGTCTGGTCATCAGCTTTGATGACAACAGAAGTCAGCCTTTCAACCAAGTTCCTGGAATGCACATTTACACTTTTAAATACGCTTTTGTAACTAACCAAACCAACCTCAAAACTAGACAGACATTTCCAAGCCTGCTGGAAAGAATCCCCACCTGGGCAGAGATTTTAAGAGACAGCAGGGAGGGAAAGTCAGATAACGCTATTCCTAAACAGAGGTCACTTTTAAGACCTTCCAAATGAAATTTAGTGATAGTTTAATTCTGCAGGAACACTAATGAACCCCATGTCCAACTGAATAGTCCTGCAGTCTTACCAGGAAAAGCCTTCATATAAATGTTGAAGGCTATTCAGCATTTATTCTTCTGTTAAATGAAATTACAAGATGTGATTTATTGCACAAATTCCAAAACCTGGAGTAAACACAGACTTATGAATCAGGGAAGTTAATTCTTTTGATTCTTAACTTAAATTCCTAACACAGTAAGGCTGTAAAGCCATCTTCAAAAATATTTCACCAAAGTGAAATGAAAGACAAAAACAGTGTCACATGGAACAAATCTGAGCAACTGTATGACTCATGAGCATGGTCAGGGTCTTTAATTTACCAGCAGTCTTTCATTACTTGAATTCATGATGCAACTCATGGCAGCAGGAGGCTGTTATTTCCCAGCAATACTGTTACTAGAGAGTGCTCAAGGCACTTCACCAATGGGTTCCTCGTTTTTTAGACAGTGAAAGAATGACTATGCAAGAATGAGTTAAACTCCAGTTTTTGGATGGAAGGGAGTTCTAGCAGTTATGCTGAATCTTTTGCCCCTCTTCTCCTGAAATGCTTTGATCCTCCCTCTCCCCTAAAGCCCCTGCTGATGTTCCTGCGTACGGGCCCCATCCCTCCCACAAGCTTGGCAGCCCTGAAGCTCCTCACTCCTGCCCAGTTCTGCTGGCAACACAATAAGCTCTCAATTGGAAGTTTTAAACCTGAAATATTTAGGAAATAAAGGCAAAACACAACCAGACTTCAGTTAGCTATAAGACCTCTTAATAGAATAGAATGAGCTTTACCTTTGCTTCATAACCATTTACACCTTCTGCTTTTTCTGTCCTCCATACCCAGAATCCAGATGTGGTTCTGACAAAAAGTGAACACCACAAGCATCTATACAGTTGCATTTCTACACAATCCCCAGCCTGTTTTTTCTAAAATTGTTTTGAAACAACATTTGATAGCTTCTTTGATTATTAACTCCAGTCAAAAGCACAGGTCAATCTGTCCTCACCCACACCGATCACAGGAGGGCCGAGGAAGTCACACTGTTTCTGTTCTTATTCAGTCCATGGCCAAAGCACAAAGGCACAGACAGAGATTTTAGATTGAGATGTGGGTACCTGACCCACAGAAGACAGCCTAAAAACTTACCGAATTATTTTGTCCAACAGCCTGGGCATGGCAGCTGTTAACACACCGTTTAATTTAAAAAGTAACCTGTCACTGCAATTTGGGGAACTGGATAGTAGGAATAATTCTAAGAAATTTTATTTTCTGGATGTGTAGATGCTGCAGTTACTAAGGCTCAGTGAACATCACAGGGACTAGTTCTGGGCAGCTTTGAAAGGGTACTAAATATTCAGGAGAAAGATGCCGGAATTATACAGCTTGCTTTGAAAACACTTGTTTTGTACGATCATAGGGGTAGTTTACTGCATCACAGAGCACTCCAAAAGGAGCTTCATAAAAAGGACTGTTTGAACCAAGCTGATAGATACCTAGATAAACACATGTAGTAAACAAGGAAGACAAATGTGTGTCTGTGGAAAGACACACTATCCATGTATTTTTATTTAAAGCATTAATGTGACATTTGACTTACTTAGCTACAAGACGCCAAGTTCTTGCCCATTAGTTTCAGCGCTATACATACAGATTTGGGTGAAATGCAAACTTGTAATTAGACATTAATGTGGATCTCACTAATATGATAAACTGGAAGTTTTCTGCAAATCAGTTCTTTCAAATGGAAACTTTTTGCCAAGCAATAGTGGCAAGCTAACCAAGTCAAATTTATTTACCTACTGATGTGTGAAGTTTAAAGTGATTTCAGATCTAGCCCTAAAAGTTTTTATTACCAGGGCTTTTGAGAGTTTGTCTTTAAAGCTTTATTGCAGGTATGACCATCCATAGTCTTGAAGTGTGTATTTGCTAAGAGAAACTTTGTATCTTACCTTTCAAAAGCAATATTTTTTGTATCAAGGCACGTATTAATAATTGGAGATGTAAGGCGTCTTTCCACATCTTTTCTTTTTGGTGTCATAGATCCCAATGTCAAACGCTTCATGTGTTGGGAAATCTCAAAACGCTCCGTTGTAACAAACTTATCATCATGATTGATCTCAATTAGTTCTGCCCAACCTCCAGTATCTGTTGGAAATGGTACACCTCAGTCTAAAAAACCTTAGCAACAGTATTCCAAAATGAAAAACTCTATGTCAAATCAGGGTGGATGCTAATTCACTGTATTTTGCGCTCAGCTGAGATCAAATTTGGAACTGTATCTAAAATTATTCAGGGGGCAGGAGAACAGAAGGGGGAAAACTAAGTAAAAGGCTGAAGTAAAATTTTAGCCCTATTACCAAATTTTGACCTCAGATTTACTCAAAGGAAAGATATTAAGCCATTACGTTAAACCACAAAAGTATCTCTAGGAGACAGTCACAGAATGTATGTATAAAACTTTTATAAAATTTAGTACTCAGCCTCAACAGGTCTTTTTTGTGCAAAATCGGGATTTCTCATTGTGGCTTTCATAGTATTTGGTGATCAATGGTGCAGACATGATAAAATATTTACCTTCTCCCTTGAAAATTAAACTACGCCTTCCTCTCTCCCAGCTCATATTTTCAAAGCCCAGTAAGGTGATATCAACACGCAGCTTGGCACCACTTTTCCAGATGCGGCAGACATCACTTGGACAAACTCTAGAAACCAGTGGGACTATAAAAAAAAATGAGAAAAATATAAATAGAAAATATTCAAGAGACTAAGCGCACAGGAAGTCTGAACTCAAGCAGAAGCTATATCCCTGACACAGGATTGCGCAGTACTACGATCATTATTCCAGAGGAGGTGAGATACTGATCTTTAGCTTTAAGAACAATCAGCCTAGGGACAAACCCCACCAACTTTAATTTAAAGATGAGCATAAAAAGGAAGAAGACATTAGTTCAGACTAAAAGATGTGAAATGGCATAAACCCCACCTCTTAGCAATCTAATAGTTAGCTGTTTGGAAAATTAAGTCAACTCTAAGGCCTAGCGTTCACTGCTTTAGAATAAAAGGAGGTAGTTCCCAAGTAGTCTGTGCATCTATGTATGAGATATATATCACCGTCTTAGTCATCAAGTAAGGTAAACAAAATCCCAAGAAGTCTTCAGCAATTCTAACAATGGCTACACTCTCCATTAAAAAACAAACAAACAAAACCCAACAAATAAACCAAATAAACGGGAAACAAAGCATAACTGTGCAACAAAAATATAAGAGGTTATTCTGAGAGGTGAAGAGATAAATATTCTGGGGAGCAGATATTTGTCTGCATGTCCTTCGTGACATTTTTACATAAGCAAGTCTCTTTGTCTACAGTTTAGAAGAGGTAGCAGTGACCAGGATTCTTACCCCAGCTAGTGAACTCCCATTTCATTTCCACATAAAAGTCAGGAGTCTGGAGAAGGAAAATACTTTATGAATACCTCATTAAATAGTTTTATTCTAACATTCAGTACAGCATTTCTCGTGAACATTTTAGATAAAGGAAAGCAAAAAAAGAACAGAACTCAAGACATGATAAATGAATGTTAAAAAAATGAAATTGAAACTAAAGAACATAAAAGTCATTGGCCTACCACTACTGCTTTCTGATGAGCTATTCTTCCTTATTTTACTATAGAAGCAGTAACACCTTCAAGATTCAGTGTCCAGTGTTGGAGTTCATGACTAAGGATTTCAAAGTCAAGTCAAGGAAAAAGTCTCCATCTCCCACCACGCTATGGAATATGCAAGTTGAAACGAAGAACACAATTGCCCATCTGATTCCAGTTTACTTAACTGAAGTACTTGAATGAGAACTGCTGTCTGGAGTAAGAGGTTTAAACTAAATAATTACCTCATTAATCTTTTGGAGTAATTCAGGAACTCCTCCAAGTGTCATAGAGGTCTGCTGGTAGTCCCGATGCTGCAGAATCATTTGTACCATCTCTGGATCTCCTGTACTGACAGCCTCATGTAAAACTGAAAGAAATCCAGACACAAGGTAGTTTCAGTTTGCTTTCTGAGCAAAATACAGAATATAAAAGCAGTCAAAATACAGCATCTGCAACTGAAAAGTATTAACACATGGCTTCTGTTTTCCAAATTATCTTTACCTGTCCATCCCTGTGCATTCTCTTTAGTTACATCTGCCTTGTGCTGAAGAAGGACTTTGGCAGATTCTATATAACCCAAGGAAACAGCAAGGTGCAACAAGGTCCGGCCTCGTGGATCACGCTGATCAACATCCTGTTGAGTATCCAAGAGAAAAATAATGCTGAAGCTGTCCTATCAAATGCAACTAATGAGAGTACACTGAGAAGAGTTTATATAAACAAAGCTTGTCAGTGGTAATCCAGGGGTCAATATTCCCTAGGTGTTCCCATGTATCAGCCTGTGGTGCACAGCCGACTCAGTTTTCAAACACTACTGTCCTGCCCTTCCCCACTGAAATAAAAGGAGAAGCAGAACAGGGCCTATAAAACTGACATGGTAAGAACCGGTATCACTGAAAGACATGACTGAGTTCTTGTTAATGCTTCTTGTTTCTTTTTCAATAATTATTTCCCCTTCTATCTCCTTTCAGAAGGTGTCTCTTTCAGGAGAAGATGGGACTTCTAGTCTGTGTGCATTGCACCATGGCCAGTCAACAGCCTGAGAGACCAATAGAGCATTTAACATTATACAACATAATGGGGAGAAGGAAAAAAAAAAAAGTAACAGGGCATACAACACCAATTTTGTATAGCACTTTTTGAAAGTATAGAAGCAAATGGTATTTTACAAAGCATCCATTTGACTGACACACACAGCACAATGAAGAGTGAGTGCATTTTGTACAAGTCACTAAAAAAAAAAGAAAATAAAAAAACTACACAGGCATAAACATCCAAAACATGCAAGCACAACATACTCATACCTTACATATTTTTCACTATTAGCTTAGAGATTTGAAACAGAAGAGCATCTATAACTAAAGGAAAAGTGGAAAGTCAATAGCAGAATAAGAAAGGAAAGTTATTATGCAAGTTAACACGGTTATCTGACAGCATTAAGTTGGAAATATCACACACAGAGTAAGGAAAGCTTCATTTTAAAGCATTCCCTTTTCACTTCTGTGGTGGAATACCAATTAATTTGTTTCCCCACTTCCTACAGCTCCAATGCCTACTGCACCAACAGGTAAAGGACTCTAAGGCGTCCCTCCCAATTGTCTTTGCTGCTGTTAACCGGTAACCACACATTCTACCTGTCATTTGCCATACCAAGTGCAGCTGGCTAGTGTCTTTTCATTCCCTCACGCACCCTCCGACAGCAAGAAGCTTATCCCTGGGAAGCAGGAGGAAACATATCTTTGGAATACTTTAAAAAAAGAAGTTATTTAAAAGCAGATAAAGGAAGTAAGAGACAGACATATTCCATCTTAACATGTTGCTTGTTTCCTTACAGTATAAAGCATTTGAGGTAGGAAGCAGCACTTCACAGGTGTGAACTGCAGTCTCAGACTAACAAGAAGCAGAACGATCCTTACTTAATGGCAAACTTTCACAGGCGAGAACTTTATTGAAACAAATACACAGAAGCAACGTGTCAGGAAGGTTAAAGATTTTGTTAAGGAATAAGATCACATGAATTAGATAAAAAGTAACTGCATTCCAAAGATTCTCCTAAAAATAGGACAGGAGCATGCTCTAAGCAAGCATTAGTAAATCGTGGTGTACCGTTAGAATTGCAGATGACAGCCACTAGTCAGGAGGTGGCACAGCTGATCTTTGGCTCATATACTTGTGGTGTCAGGTATAATGTAATTAATATGCTCTGCTTCTGCAAACTATACTCCACACTAGCAAATGTCAGAGCTTTTATACAGCATCTCAGCAAGAAGGATGTTTGCTGCCTGAGCTCTGCTGCAGCTTTTCAGACCATTTCCTTACGTCATTACCATTTCTCACTTAGCCATCACAGAGAGGGAACAGCTTTGTATTTTTCTACTCCACAGCATGAAACAATGATCCATTTTTTTACCAGAGATGCTGAAAACATTCCAGCCAGTATAAAAATGCTGCCCCCATGGTCTTGGACAGCAACGAAGCTGTAAGTGCTGGTCCTCAGCAAGCTAAAGGCTGGTTTAATCTTGGGCAGCAGCAGCCACCTTTTCTACATGTTGACTTCCCGTTAAGGTAAGCAGTATTTATTGCTTTTCTGGCACAGAAAAAAAATTAATGTCCGTCACATCTGCTCTTCCTGATCTGTTTCAGTGACTCCTAATACGTTCTAAAGAGCTACTCTGCAACCCACATTTGAATGCTCTGAGCACAGCTTTACAGTCAATGTTTAACATCTTACATAACAAAAAGTATATTCCTATGCCTTCTTACATCACTCCCGCAACCACAAATAAATAGGTAAGGAGAAAGAAGCGCAGCAATCCCACAAGCCCAGCAAACAGACCTGGCAGTACCATCCAGGTTACTTCTCTCTAGAAAGGCAGTAAGCGAGGGGCACCAAGCCCTGTACCATGCCACAAGCTCTTTTGAGGCCAACAGCCCCACAACAGCCCCTCTATCGCCCGGGTGTCCCAGTTACCTTGCCCTGCAGCTCCTCGTCCAGGCGCCTGTAGTCATTATTCCAGACCAGGACGTGCAGGGGAAACGCGCTGCTGGCCCTGCCAGGGGAACTCATCATGCCACACACCTGCAGGAGCCAGGGAAGCAGGGTGCCTACCCTCACTGTTTCCCCCTCTCTTTACTTTGGAGACCCCAGAATACTCAAGCTCTCACCCCTTAAGCTTCTCCTCTCTCCTGGCACCCACCTGCCCCAGGTGGTGGGGGGGAACACTAGGCCACAACCCCCTACAAACCCTTCACCCCGCTCCAAGGGGTGCCCCATGCAAAATCCCACTCCTGGGGGTCCCCTGCTCTTGGGCACCCCCCCTCAGCCCTACACTACAGAGGGTCTTCTCTGCTCCTGGTACCCCCCTCAGCCCCACACTCGGGGGAGTCCCCTGCCAGCCCACCCACAGCCCCACGCTCCTGAGGGCCTCCTGCTCCCCTCGGCCCCTTCACTCCTGAGGGTCTCCCCTGCTCCTGGCCGCCCCCCCCAACCTCACACCCCCGGCTGCCCCCGACCTCCGCCTCGCCC
>NW_010973276.1:1619939-1620923 GCF_000737465.1 Haliaeetus leucocephalus
CGCCCCGCCTCCCTCCTTCCTGTCTCTCCAGGGCAGCGGCCGGGACGGACCACAGCGCGGCAGGTGCGAGGGGGGGGGGGGGCTCCCCCCCAGAGGCCCCCAGCCCTCCGCCCCCGGGGCGCCCACGGAAAGAGGAAGTTGCTGCTCTCCGCCCACCCTGCCCCCGCGCGGGCGGGCAGATGGAGCGTGCCTTCCGCGAGCTGCCCCATCGCACTCCGCGCGGAGGGAGGGGGCGGCAGCGCGGCGTTGGGCCGGACGAGGCGTTCAGCTCTGGCTGCTCCCTCCTCCCTCCACCGAGCATTGGTTTCGCCCGCCCTGCCGCCGCCATGGCTGGTGAGGGCAGGGCTTGATGGAGAGCAGCCCCTTCTGCCAGCCTGCGGGACCAAGCGCCCGAAACCTCGTTTCTCCCAGCTCCCCCTCTGCCCTAGTCGGGAGGGGACAGCGAGCAGGCCGGCGCAGCCACTTACGGGAGGTCTCTACGCTTCCCCGCAGAAGCGCAACGCTTCTGTGAAGCCAGAGCGCAGCCCGAGGCAGGCGTCTGCCAGGGACAAACGTGGCCGACCCCGCCGCCGCCACAGCCTCGCCCAGGCCGACTGCCGCCCTTTTGCCAGGAGCGAACATGGCGGCACGGACCCGCCTCGCACCACCCGCCGTCGTCCTGCGGAACGCAGCCCGGCGCTGGCGTACGCAGCTTGGTGAATAGCGCCGGTGGCGGAGCGGGTGGCGTTACCGTGCGCCTGCGCGCTGCCGCCTCGGCTCGGCCGCCTGGCGGGGGCTGGCGGCGGGGACCCGTTAGCGCGGCAGGAAGCGCCCGGTCCCGCCGCCGCGCACCATGTCGAAGCGCCTGAGGAGCAGCGAGGTCTGCGCCGACTGCAGCGCCCAGGGTAGGCACCGCCGGCGGCCGGGGCCGAGGCGAAGGCACCCCAGCGGCCGGGCGAGCCCATCCCCCTCTCCTCAGACCGGGCAGCGGCGTTTCCCGCCCCC
>NW_010973276.1:1621099-1637963 GCF_000737465.1 Haliaeetus leucocephalus
GGGCGGGGGGAAGGCGGTGCTGCCGGCGCTGTGCCGGGGGGTGTCACCGCCTCGTAGTGGCCCCTCGTCGGCGCTGTGCCGGTTTTGCTGGGTTTGGAGGCGTTTTTAGCGGTTTTGTCCCTATCGGGCTTTTTCTGAAGGACCCGTTTTCGTAGCGAGCGGTGGTGCGCCCAACCCTCTCTTCGGTTTGCTGTAATTTTAGTTGAAAAGCGTACGTACAGGTCGCCCTGGGAGCCCGGCTGTGTCTCCCCGCTGCCCTCTCGGATCAGCCCCGGGTCCGCGCTGAGGGGCCAGAGCTTCGGGGAACGAACGGGCCGTGGGCAGCGACCACGCTCTGGGTACAAGTAAATCCGAAACTTCTCAGCTTCGGAAGGAGGAAGGCTTACTCAAAGAAGTATTCCAGTCAGGGAGCTAAAAGGTGGGAGGAGGGTGTAGGCTGGAAATGAAAGGGACAGCGGCTGTTTCGGGGGACTTGGGAAGATGAGAGTGGGACTGGCTTTGGAGACCTCCCTTATTCTGAGGGTCAGGGGGAAGTAAAATTTAGACTTGTTAGGTGTACGACTGGTGTATGACAGTGTGGGTTGGGTGTAGGTACCCCAGACTTCCAAAGAAAGGGTGTTCTGAGCTGTCTGATAGACTCGGATTGGAAATGTTCAGTGAGCAGCACAGGTTCTGTGCTGACGTGCATGTTGTCTGCCTTACACTGCAGATAAGTTTGGGAGTTTATTGAAACATACCTTGTTTTTAGAAAGTCGGTTGCATCTCCTTTTCTGACCGTCTGTGGTTTTGCTGTTCTTATGTTTAAAGCTGTCCGGTTCACTTTTTTTTTTTTTTTGAGCAACTGTATGTATTTATTGTCTTTCCTTCCCAGAGTTATGTTGTTTTGTTGTTTGTGTTCTGTGCTGGTTCTTCCAATATAATTAGTTATGTAGATACTGAAATTAATTAAAACACTGTAATGTAGATAACATTTGAATGGCCAGAAGATATGATGTGGGAGAGGGGATAACAACTTTTATAAAATAGGACTTCTGTTTAAAAAGAAAAATTAAAAAATCCCAAATTAACTCCCAGGGAGTTACTTTTATCTTCATATAGTTTTGTTTTCACAATAAATAGAACGTGTGTATCTTACGTAGGCAGTTGTCCCTATCTTATACAAGGTAGCATATCTATGCTTTTAAACATCAGTGGTGTTACGACTCTGAGATAAAGTTGTGTTATTGTGTTCGTATTCGTTAAACTCGTCACGACTATGCAGTGTGTCAGAATCACTACTAGGGTAATCTTGTAAGCCAGCCTTTTAGTTTGTTGTGTCGTGATGTTATAGCATTGTCAGATATTTACTTGATCTTGGTGAAGAAATTTGCTGGGTTACTCATATATATGAAGAAGTCTTAATTTAACCCTTTCTTAAATTAAAAAAAAAAATCAAACCCTTGTTTTACTTAAACCAGAGGGAATTTGTCCTAGGGGTGGTAGGGAGCTGCTACGTGGGCAGCTGTGTCAGGAGACCTGGGGGGACTGCAGCCTTTTCACCCAGATCAGATGTAGCAAGTGCAGAATGCCTGACTGCTGTAATAATCAGTAGTTGCCCCTTGAACTTCATCAGTATACACTTTGTTTCTTTGGCAAAGTATGAATAGTTTTCTCTTACATGAGGTGATTTTACATGTACTTTTCTGGTACACTTCCTATTCTTGGGCAGGAGCTTGCTTTTCAAACTCATAGTTCAGGCTTGTCTTTATCACACACTTCCTGTTTTGAATCACTCTGCCATGTTCCTGAAAACAGATTTGACCTATCTTTCTAGCTTCTCCCCTGTTGTATTTTGGTATTGGCTTAAGTATATTTTGATTGTGTCCGTAATTGGATCTCTTTTAAAAATGATTGAAATAAATTCCAGCACAGACACTTCATTAAATTAAATTTAAACCTGAAATACCAATTTTCCCATAATCTGACAGCTCTCTCTCTGTTTCTTCCGACTGTGTAACATTGTGTTCCTTCTCCCTTTCCTGTCCCCACCTGTTACTTGGGAAGAAGTACACTGTACTAAGCCAGGTATTAATTGAATTGAGGGGCTACAAATAGTTGTGCAGTTTCATTGAAAAAACTCTTTCAATTAAACAAGCGTGACTCAGAAAACAGGTTGCAGTGCTCAACTTCTGACTGCTTTTTGATTAGTCCACTCTCCACCAGGCATGCTGTCAAATCCGCTGTGTTCTGTATCATTTAGGCTCCTTAACTGGGGCCTGAGCCACTGTCGGTCCTCTCTCTGGCCTCCCCGACGCTCACTAGGAGAAAAGAGCTTTCTCTTTGCCCATTGTGCTGAACTTTTCAGTTCCCTTGCCAAATCCATCTGTTGTCTTTCCTTTTGTTTTTCTTTTATTGTCGTCTTTTTTTGCATCACACCATCCACATTTCCAAGGGTGCCAGTTTTTGACAGATTCTACATAAACATGGACTTTCATCAATGTGATTTCTTTTAAATAGAATGTACAAGCTGAAATTATAAGCAAGGTCTCAGCTTTTTTCTTCAGAAGAATTTTAAACCCCTGTTTCTGCTATGAAATGACCAAATAAACAGTAGCTGACTTTATCATGGCTAAAGAGCAATTGTTTGGAGCCCGTTAAATTAGGTGTTGAGGTGGATGTAAAGGAAAAAAAAAACTGATGATGACTCTTGGTCAAAACAGAGTGAGGCTCACAGCAGCCTGTAACTAGTGATTGAAACAAGAAACGTAATGGCTTTCAGAAGAATCCTATTAGTTTATGAATGAGTATGTGATAAGGTTGTCTGTAATGAAAAGGGACTAGACTCGTCAATCTGGAAGGCTGCCTCCAGTCTTGGGTCATTAGGTTAGTGCTAATGCGTCTCATTTCATTGTTATTTTTTTCCTTCTTAGAGGTGAAAGTTGTTAAAATAATGGAATGATTTAATAAGGAGGTTGCGTGCTTGTTATTAATTTGTTTTTTAAATTAGGTTAGGTTTTTTTTCTAAAACATATGCTTTAATTTGGCTCTGGGCTGTGATAGTTATCATCTGTGAATAGATGCTCCCATCCCTCATGGCCTGTGGTTCGAACAGGTTTGCCTACATTGCCTTCAGCACACTTACATCAACTCTGCTTAAAAACCACAACTGTGATCAGATCTCATGTTTCAGGGATTCAGTAAGTTTATTGCATGGGTCAGAGAAGACTTTTTTATGATGCACAATTGCTTAGATGTATTCTGACAGCATGCAGAAGTTCTTGCATCAGATACCAGCATTGTGTTGTACTCACTTATTTAGCCTCAAACTGATCTCTGGATTTGAAATTAAGAAGAATTTTCCAAAACAAAAGAGAATCTTGAATTCCCTTTTCTTTTTCCTGGGATGTGCTAGATCTGAAGATCTGTCTTGCTGCTCAGTTGCCTGTTACTGCAGGGTTCTTGGCACGTTGAGTTTCATGCGTCACTGACAGAAAACTGGAGTTTCTTCTGAAGACTGAGCTAAGAGTGGCAGAGGGACCTCAGTTTAATGTCCTGTTTTGCATATATTCAGTTGCAATCTGATGTAACACTCCTCAGTTTTATACTTTTTGATGTTTGAAGCTACATAATAGCTAGTATATGTTATTTACTACTTCACCTTCCATCAGTTGTCTTTCTGGGTTGCTTATAAGATGGTTTCAATTTGGATCTGTTGAGTTGAAGTTAATTTGCTTGCCAGTTTTTGATTTTACTGAGTGTTTACCTTGACACATATATATCTTTTTTTTCTTTTTTTTTTTACTCTGACACTCTTGAGTGTTTTTACTATTTAATGTGAAAATTTTAAAAAATTGTACTGATATAGAACTGAAGACTGAGTAGTATGTGAAGAAGCATGATTGCTATTACCACTTTTTATTTATAGACTTTTGAGTTTTTCAGAAGAGGAGGTAGGTACTATTGTTAGAAATATTTCTGTAGGACTCCACTAAATGACAGGTAAGCACTTAAAGAAAGTAATAAATTTAGTGTCCTGTTACACTTGCAAAGAAAGTATTTTCATAGGAAGAACTGTAAACAGTGGGGCTTGTTTCAGAGTTTCCACAGCAGGTCTCCTTGCTGTCCTAGGACTCCTACCTCCCCAGCAAGTGTAAGGGCTGTTATTTCCTCAGCATCCAGAGGCCCAGCAAGGCTGTAACATTCACAAGCTTATACAATGGCTAAGCAGTAAAGCTAAGGTTAGAAGGCAGGGCTCCTCATTTTAGACTCTGTGTTTGAAATACGAGGTCATATTGCCTTCTGTGTTGTAATTAACGTATTTTTTTTCAGATCCGTGTTGGGCATCTATAAACAGAGGGATTCTGATCTGTGATGAGTGTTGCAGTGTTCATCGAAGTTTGGGGCGTCATATCTCTCAAGTGAGACATCTCAAGCATACACCATGGCCTCCAACACTGCTGCAGGTAAAAAGTAAAACTGTGTCTCCCTTCATTAAAACTAGATACATTAATTTTTTTAACACGTTTTATGGAATTTAAATCACTAAGTTTTTGTTTGAGAGCAGCTGGTCCTTTTAAGCTTTCTTTTTCTAAGTTAGTCTGCTTTTATTTCTCTTGTTTTGCTATGATGGACCACTAAAATCAGAATTGTCTATGCCTTTTTAATTTGATACCTTTGTTTTGGAAGGTCTCCTTCAACTTTTCTTTCAGACTTCTGCGATGCATCTGCTTCAACCTAAATTTTCAATCTATAGCAAGCCCCTCTTCAGTAGAGCTGCTGTTGGGAAGAATAGAGAATTTTAAGGGGGTTCTTACTACATTCTGCATGTGCCTGGTTCTTATACCCCAGTACGTTATGGATGCTGGCACACAGAATATGAATCTCTGTTGGCTTGCTGTCTGGTTGAAAATAATTACAGATATTTGATAGTCAGTCTGTGCAGCTAGCAGCAAAATCTCTTTACTGCCTGGTTGTATACATTTTGGATTTCAGATGGTTGAAACACTGTATAGTAATGGTGCTAACTCCATATGGGAACATTCGTTGCTGGACCCTGCCTCTGTTATGAGTGGAAGGCGCAAAGCTAGCCCACAGGATAAAGTGCAGTAAGTGGAAAATTACAGAATTTTTTGGTTTTGTAGAAGCGTGATTATTTTATTCAGCAGTAACAGAGACGGCAAGGTGTCTGTGGGAACCTGTGTATATTTTGTTGTAGGAAGAGAACAGGAGTAAACTAGTCAGTTGTTCACTCACTTTTTACCTTTTTTTTTTAAATTTCCAATGATTTATTTTTTTCAAAATTATTGCAAAAATGGAAATACATTGGTTGAATTCTCTGAACTATAGATTCCTGACCTCTAGCTTTGAGTAGTGAGAACCTTTACTTGTACTTGACTCAAAAGACTTTTAATTCTCATGCCATATGCTTCAGTTAACTGAATGCTGCTAATGAGAATGAGTTTGGTTGATGAATTAAAAATTGAGAGATTTCTCTCATGAATATGATGCTTCATTTTAAAATGTAAATAAATGCATATAGTAAGTATAGGTCTTAAATTGGCATAATTAAGTTCAGTGTTTACTTCTAAGAAATATACGCTACATCCTACAGTCTGCAGATATTTTGATGTTTGTAACAAAAGTATGCTCTGTATAGTTAGACAGTCTGCACTGCATTGTTTTGTTAATGAAAATATTTTTCCATGTCTAACTTTGCTACTAGTAGCATGCAAAGTCTAATGCAATCTTCACTTGTGAATTTTCCTTTTTCTAGAGCATCTGTATTATTGTGAAAGCACTAGTATTTATTTTCTTTCTCTTCTGTTGCTTGGGTTTCTCTTTACAGTCCCAATAAAGCAGAATTCATTAGAGCTAAATATCAAATGTTAGCATTTGTTCATCGCTTGCCATGCCGTGAAGATGACAGTGTTACTGCCAAAGATCTTAGTAAGGTTAGTATGTTTTTTCTGGCGGCCTGCAGAAACTACAACTTTTGTGTAACAGAACAGTGACATCTGACTGAGTTAAATTGGTTGCTTTTGACTTGAGATAACTATTGCTGTTCTTCACCACTATTACATAAACAAATACAGCTTGACTTCAACTTGAAGCCACTTTTTTTTGGTAATACATATGTAGATACTGGAGTTGTGGATGGTTAAGAGGCATCAATTTAGGTAACCTGGAGAAAAATGTTTACAGAAAACAGCTGTAGCAAGAATTCTTGCATACCTGTTTCTAAAAGCATGGCTAAAAAAACAAATGCTGAATCACAGTTATTGCTGCTGTATTAAGTACAATCCCGCTTCTTTTTCAGCAACTCCATTCCAGTGTAAGGACAGGGAATCTGGAGACGTGTTTGCGATTACTCTCCTTAGGAGCTCAAGCCAACTTCTTCCATCCTGTATGAACACTTTTTTCATTATTTTGATATACAATCAATTCTTACAGTTCATAGTATTTATACTGATTTCAGCTGATACACATTATATTTTAATCTTCTACTCAGACCTGTTGATTAAGTAGATGTTTTTCTTAATAACTTGTAGGAGAAAGGAAACACCCCACTCCATGTTGCTGCTAAGGCAGGACAGACTTTACAAGCAGAATTACTAGCCGTTTATGGTGCTGATCCTGGCACGCAAGATTCCAATGGAAAAACTCCGGTTGACTATGCAAGGTAGAAGGCTCTGACATATGTGATGCTCGTATATTAACTGATGTTCCTAAACCACATGATGAACCTGCTTAGATATGTTTCTGTCCTGAAAATAATTTGACTGTTAAATGCTAGTAGGTACTTTTTCCAGAAAGAGCAAGTGCATAAAGAGTATAAATAAGCATTTTCATCATTTCATAGCCTGTATTCTTGTGGATGCTTGAGACAACAGTTGTGATCCCAATGAAACAGGCTGTGCCAATCTAGCAGCTTACAGAAAAGTAATCTGAGGAGAAGAGTTCCTGCAAGCTCAGCAAGCTGAGTAGACTCCAGGAGTGCAGATTAACTAGGGAATGGCTGTAGGAAAGAAAGGGCTGGACTGCACAGATGGGTCAGGGAGTAGGGGGTAGAACCAGGCTTTTTAGTGGCAGTGAACTGTTAGGCACATCCAGTTGCAGAACTGCACCCTCAGGAAAGGCTACCTTTAGAAGGGCTCTAGGTTTCTGAAGGGCAGACAATATTCATGTCAAGAAAGATTAAACATGAATGTCTCTGCTGATTAGTTGGGCAGTAATGAGGCACTGCAAGATTTGCAGCACAGCATTGAAGGTTTTTTGTGTTTATATGCGAAATTGGACATTACTGATGAACTAGAAGCTGCACATTTGTGTAAATGAAGCATCCTCATTGCTCTGATTCCTTTTGAATTGAGGCCATGAATGGAATCTGATGACTGTGTAAGTTCACTTGGTTGCAGAAGACAATATGCCAGAATATTTCCATTTCTCAATGTTGTTAGTCAAATGTGAAGTTGGGTGAGTTTGCAGTGTGACTTCATGAACCGTCTAGAAAATTGTAAATAATGTATTCAAAATAGCCTATATAACCTGTTTGGTTTTTTCTACAGCAAAGCAGTAGGCAAAGGTTTTCAGAGTTTTGACTGGCTCATTTGAAAAGTTCATAAAAGTTTATCTAGGGTTTTTTTTTTTGCCCACTGGAAGATACTGTTGAAAATCCTGCTGTTAGTCTGTGCTGTGTTGATATGCTCAAACATGTGCATTGTTGAACAGTGGCTAAACTAAAGCTGTTTCTCTGACCATTTTTTAATTTTTTGTATGTCTCGAAATGAGTAACTAATCTAACTTTTGTGTTTGTGTGTGTGTGTGTGTAAACCAGACAAGGTGGGCATCATGAACTGGCAGAGCGCCTGGTAGAAATTCAGTATGAACTGACAGACAGGTTAGCTTTCTATCTCTGTGGCAGGAAACCAGGTAAGTAGAAAAAACTACACTCCGAGATCTTTCAGTGTTAATTATAGGACAGTTCAAACTATGGTATATAATGTTTGTGTTGGTGTTACTACATTTTTTATATGCATTTCAAATATTCTAACATTACATGAATTTATATAGGAAGAACTGAAGAAAGTATAAGATGTAAGATTAGTGATAATGCATTTAAAATTCAGATAAAAGTGCAGGATTTCAAGTATACCTAAATTAAAAATTAAGATCCTTTCTGTTTTTCCACAAATATGTGTTCTGTAAATGGAATACCCCTGCAAGTGTGGAGAAACCTATGTGTAAGATCAGATGAGTACTGTTTAACTTCAAGGAATGAATTGCAGGGAAAATACAGATTTTGTGAATGTTGAATAGTCTCCAGGAGATATTGTAGAAACTCAGTCTGAGTAGTTTCTTTTCATTGAAATGCAAAAACATGGGAGTATTCAATTAAGTGGGTACCTTTTGAATACAAGCACACTTAGAAGTTTTTAGCCATTAGGTACCATAAAGACACCTATATTAGACCTTTTTTTTTTTTTAATGGAACGTTAAAACAGTCGATAAGCCTTAACTGGAATCTTTGATAACACCAGGAAATGGTGGTAGGAACCTTCTTTGAAGCCTTGCTAGATTCCTGTAATTGGAAATTGAGTAATTACATGCAAGATAAATGATTCTATGTTTGCCTGTTGCATATATTCTTGGGTTTCTCATTACTCTGTCTTTTAGTAACATTGAATACAAGCTGTATACCCTGACAACATTGAAAACTATATTCTAGTAACAACCTATTAAAGTGCAATTTGTTTTCAACTCTAGAGCATAAAAATGGACAGCACTTTGTTATACCTCAGATGGCAGACAGGTAAGTTGCTGATTCCACATCATGTCTGAAAACATCAAAATAAAAAAACCCCTAATAACTGAGTTTCCTTTCCTTTCTGAAACAACTTTTAAGCTTGTTGTCGTTCTAACTTTTTAGTGTGTGCCTTTATCAATCTTGCAAGCTTTTTTTCCCTAGAAAGAATATTGTCATTTAAGCAAAATCAGAAAATTATAGAACTTTACTGTATTTGTTAAAATGCAGGGGGAAGGTGAGACAATTATCTTAAGGGAATGCACATGGGGATTCCTGGGAAACAGATTTTTTTAAATAATGTAAGAAACAGTTGAGTTAGTTTCCTGGCACGGCATTTTGAAACTAATACCTGCAAGAAAGCTGCATTTTTCTCTGAAAATATTTGTACTTTTGATCATCTGAGTGCTTTTAACTTTTGGCTACGGTCAATGAAATCATATTTGTGTAAAACATCAAGTATTAATCATAAGTCCCTATTTTTCTTTTATTGCTATGCAATTGGAAATAAGACGGCTGTAAGTATACTACTGTTCAACTTATTGCTTGCAAAATTTCTATGAAAAACTGTAATAAAATAATTATAGAAACTATGTAATAGTTGGTAAAATACTTAGTGTTAACATCTGTAATGTTTTTAGATATGCTGTGTTTAGCTATTGGATAAAGTACTGTGTATTTTCAGTGCAAAATATTTTGCAGAGCACAGTAAGTACCATTTGCCTCATTACACAGAGAAGGAAGTTGATATGCAGAGAAAATTACTTGTTCAAAGATGCTGCTCAGATTGCAGAGCCTGCAGTACAACCTGACTGTCCTGCCTCTGCCTGATGTCCTCTGCGGGTTTTTTTTTTTTTTTTTTTTTCCCCTTGTCTAGGTGACTGCTTACACAAACTCTCTGTGATGTCAGTTAATCATACAGCAGTTTTATTTGAGCCTTTCCATCCTTTTAGGTCAGAGGAGTCTTCTGGGTGATACAAATATGGACTCAAAATTTGTCAGCTTCCTGATCTGTGGCTTTTAGAATAAATTCTGTTGAACTGCACAATTTTCATCTTGTGCCTCATGTTGAACACTGAAAACTAGTGGAAGAGATTGTTTACTAACCGGTACAGAATAATTTTAAGCATGGCCCTATTGATGTAGCCATTTGCCAGCCTGATGGTCACCTACCTCCTGCACAGTCCAGTGGAACAAATCCTGTGTGTTTTATGTGGACTCCAGTTTTGGTCAGAATGATTGTATTGTTTTGATTCTTTACAGAAAGCATTTTGTTGCACTACAACTTGACTGCTTCTTGAGCTATGCAAATGTGGGTATTCACATTCCAAAGGATTTTTGGGATTCTTTTGTTTTAAATGCAAGATTGTTGTTCAGAAAAGCTTAAGAATATACTAATTGGTGTATTAGCAATATTAGTAAGATCAATGTGTTAAAAACTGTATTAAAAATACTAAAAGATCAAGGACTTTCAAATAAAAGTGACATTTTAATAATTGAATTATTGAAACATAGTATTTGTGTTTAAACAAGCTATTAAATGCTGTAGATGTAATGATCACTTTTTGTTTTCATAGCAGTCTAGATTTATCAGAACTTGCAAAAGCAGCTAAGAAGAAGCTTCAGTCTGTAAGTAAAACTTCTTTGTCTAGACGTGGCAAACTGCACTTCATCTTTCAAGCTGGTTTCAGCTGCTATTAATTCCTGCATAAATAAATGTCAACTCTGTAGCAAGCTAAAAGTCTGGAGAAGAACATGAAAATTGGCAGAAATGGAGGAGCAGAGATGATGACAAATCCATTATGGAGATGTTGGTCTTATTTGGAGTAGTATCTCTAGGTCTGTCTCCCCAGTTCAGAACCTTAAATTTTGTTGTTTGTCTTGCTCTCATGTATTTTATATAAATCTGTATGTTAAATGTTACTTTGCCTTTAACTTTCTGCAAAACCAGAATAGTGCATTACTGTCCGCTAATTAGTTGATAGTAATGCCAGCTCACTTATAGTGTTGGTAACCAAATCATTGTACAAGTTAGAGTGGGAATATGTTTTCCCTCTACTTAAAGCTTTTAGCTGAAGCAAATTGTATCAAAGGATAAAAATCTTGCAGTTGGGGGAGGAACAATCCTGGTGATACTCTTCTGTTCAACAATGTCCATTTTTCTCTAAAGGTAATGCTAGTGGTCATGAAAATTCCAGCTGAGCAAGCCAGCCTGTGTAGAACTGGTATTCAGATAGCAATCAATACAAACCAGATATGAATCCTACTTTAGAATTGGCTTTCTGCTGTTAACATGCTGTTAGTGACTACTTTAAGTGCATTGCTAGCTAGAAGTAGATGGATTCCTGCATTGTATTTTTGCAAGTTACGGTGGGTAGCCCAGCACCAACACAGTCCACCCCAGCATGACTGGGGAGAGCATAGGAAGAGCAAAAGGGAGAAAACCCATAGGTTGAGATAAAGGCAGTTTAATAGGTGAAGAGAAGAAAAACAAGTGAAGCACCTCCCACAGGCAGACTACTACAGACTGCCCAGCTAGTCTCTGAAAAGCTATCTTGGAAGCCAAAAACCAAACTATCTCTTCCTCTACCCCAGATTTTATTGCTAAGCATGCCATGGTATGGAATGGAACATCCCTGTGGCAGATTCACGTTAGCTGTCCTGGCTGGGTCTCCTCCCAGCTTCATGCCCACCCTGACTGAGCCTACTTGCTGCTGGGTGGTGGGGTGGGCAGGAGTGGGGGGGGAGAATGCCTTGATGTTGTGCAAGCACTGTTCAGCGGCACCCAAAACTAGGTAGTGTTATCTGCGCTGCTTGAGCCACAAATTCAAAACACAGCAAGCATCATGGGGGCTACTATGAAGAAAGTTAATTCCACCCCTGCCACATCCAGTACACAAGTAAACATAATGGCTTTATCTGGGTTCAAGAATGATGGCACTTGCCCTTTGGTTAAGAATAGCACTCAAACTCTGGAAAAAGCAGGACTGGTTTTCCTGCTATCACCCTAGAAAGTGTTAGGTTTTTCACCCTTTTTAGTACAGCTTGTACCAGAGAAGGAAGATGAGCTATCTATTCAGGCTTGCTTACACAGTCAGTTAGTTATCAAGTCTACCCATTACTAATGTTAATGCGCTGTACTTCAGTAAGTGAAATATCCACAAAGCCCTGTGACATCTTAATTTCATGTCTGATCATCTGACAGCTCACTTCTTTATAATGCAAGTATCTCTCTTGAGCCATCCACTGTAGCAGCAGTTTGAAACATGCAAACATTTCTTAGTCTTCACTGTTCACTTAAGCCCAAATCTACAGTGGCATTTGGATACCTAATTCTCAGAGTAAGTCTGCTTCACCCCAAATACACAAGGTGTTTTTGATCACATAGGAGAGGAGAAAAATCCATTAACCAGTAAAGGAAAAGTGTAGAACAGTATTGTTGTCTCCGTATCTAGCAATCAGACAGTCGTATATATCTGCTTAATGGATTACTTTACTATGCAGGCTGAGGAACAAGCAACTGTATAGGCTGAAGAGCAGCCAAGCGAGAGTAGAGTTGTGCTCTTATATTTTCTATGTTATAGAGGTCTTATTAGGTTTTGTTTCTTTTCAAGCTGTAATTATTCTCTTCTACCTTTAGCTAAGCAACCACTTATTTGAAGAACTTGCCATGGATGTGTATGATGAAGTTGACAGGAGGGAAACAGATGCAGGTGAATGAGGCTTTCTGAAATATGTATAAAATAAATTTGAATTGTTACATTATGTACAAGATACTACTGCAAGCATATGTTCTGTTTGAAGTACTTTTGTATTCCGTAATTGCTGATAATAGTAGTTTCTTTATCTTTCATTGTCTGAAGGTGATGTTAGTTGAAAAAAATCTTGTGTTTTTATGAAGTAGAGAACCCTCTAGGGAAAAAAGCCTTCCTTTGAATTGATTGTGTATGTTTGAAATTGTGGTCTTTTATTCTTTGATGAGAAACACTGTCAAATAGTACAGGAAGGTTATTCCCTCTTTTTTTTTCTTTTTTTTTTTCTTCTTCTTCCCTGAGCAGTCTGGCTTGCTACTCAGAATCATAGTACTCTTGTGACAGAGACCACAGTGGTCCCTTTTCTTCCCGTAAATCCTGAGTATTCCTCAACCAGGAATCAGGTATGCAATCTTCTTAATACTGTAAAACTATTTTTATTTAATAGGCCAGGTATTCTAAGTAATACTGTTTTACTGTACTTCACTACTGTAGAAGAGTTGCATCTACTTGCGAAGCTATTTTAACCTCTTTACATTTCCCCTGCCCGGGAGCGTGCAGCTTGATAACTTAAATCACACTTTTTGCAATACATGTAATTGAACAATCAACTCACTACAAGTGCTATGGTCTTAGTGTTACCTGGGAACTCTGCTGTTCATCTAATATATGATATACTTTTTTTTCTGCGTTATTCTGTAATTTAGGGAAGACAGAAACTGGCTCGATTTAATGCCCATGAATTTGCTACGCTAGTTATAGATATCTTAAGTGATGCCAAAAGAAGACAACAGGGGAATCCTCTCACTGGTTCAAAAGGTGAGTATACTTTTGGTTGTCACCTCTTCTATATGCAATTCTTCAGTAGTTTACTTGATACCATAGCCTCATTCAGAAGTACTATATGAATGAAGAAAGAGATTTATACTGTTTTTATAAATGAAAAGAACAAATCATGTGGATAGCAGACTATTGACAACATGCATTAGGCCACCAAAATAATGCCCAAATACAGGAGATTTGTCTGTTAAGGTTGGTATTTGTAATATAATTAAATTAAGCGGAATTTGTGCAATTCAGGAACATTTTTTTATGTTGGGTGTGACTTTTATGATAACTTGGTAAAATTTTCCAGAATGCTCCTGTACAGTTTTAGAGCGGTGGTACTTTTGATAGGCAGCTAGGATAATGTCAGTGTTTTAGATGCTGGCTGTCCTGGCTGCTCTATATATGCAGGACTTTGCTGTAATTTAGATGCTCTTGAGCTTACTGCTAATTCACCTAAAAATGTTTACTTTCTGTATTTATTGAGTACAATAGATACCAAAGAATACAAATACCTATGCCAGCAACCAGACAGAGCCATAGTTCTAGCCTTGATGGTATGGAACAGGATTTGAACACTAGTTTTCCCTCTGGAGAGAAAATATAAAAAAATCTATTCTAACTTTTAATTTTTCCTCTATATTTTTCATTTGAATGTTGACATCCATTTGTTCAGTGTAGTCTGTTGGGGTTTTTTCCCCCTTATGTAAATTTTATTAAGTTATTAAAGCATGTTTCTCACCACTTATTTTAACTTGCCTAAACACTTAGAAGAAATGAAAAGACAAAACCATAAAACTTTGACATTTTGGACAGTAATAATCCATACCTATTAGGCGGATCTAAATTATTTTTTTTTGAACTGGGCTAGTCAAATGGTACTTTATTATGGCATGTCTTGTATTGTCTCTCTGGGTGAAAATATTTTCTGATTTATTTATTTTTTAATTTACTTTAAATTATGCACTTCTCTTTCTTCTCCAAACTGACTAGTATGTTTTTAAATGGTGTATGTTGATCACAGAAAATGTGGAGCTGATACTCAAATCAATCAGCAATCAACATAGTAGTGAAAGTCAGGATAATGACCAGCCTGATTATGACAGCGTTGCTTCAGATGAAGACACAGATCTGGAGACAAATGCAGCTAAATCAAACAGACAGAAGGTAGGTTTGCAAGATTTACACACACACCAAATTTTATTCATATAGGTAATCTGCAGTCAGTCTTGCCCCTAGTGAGGGGATTTAACATGCGTAAACGATCAGAAAATGAATCTTCTAATTAATTTTCAAATTCATTTCAGAATCATCTCTCAGTCTATGAACTTTAACAAAGTTACGTGTTCTGATTTCAGGAATTTTCATTGTAAATAAAATGCTCCTCTAGAAAAGTAATGTGTGCCACTGTGCATGTCTGGAGTGAAGATATAGGTCTAATTGCATAGATGAAATAATTGGATCTACCAAAACACACTTAATCAGTGATTCCATGGTATTTCACAAACTGCTTCCTACTGAAGAAATATTTACAGGAGACCAATAGTGATTAGAGTGTTTTAAACCGTTCCTGAAAATAATGCAGCATGGTGAAAGAGGGGCAGTAAACCTAGTACTTCTAGTTTAATCTTCCCTGGTAATATGCACACTGGATATTTAGTAATCTGTCTTTTATGACTTTCCAGTTCCTTGTTGCGTATTTTAAAAAAATCCTTGTGAAACAGTATTGTTTCTGAAACAATATTGTCACTGAAATGCTGAGACAAATGTTTTTGTGCATAGAGGAGCTAAGAGTTGATTGACATCAAATTTCCTTTATATTACACTAAAACTATTTTAATGGATCTTATTAATTTGAACTTAATTTGAACCATGATTCCTTTAAAGTACATTGAAAAGCTGTTGAAATCTCATTGTCTTGTTTTCTTTTGGTAATCTGTTTCTCAATGGTCTAAGTATTGTTCTCTTACTGGTTATAGAGCCTGGATTCAGACTTATCAGATGGACCAGTGACAGCCCAAGAATATATGCAAGTTAAAAATGCATTGGTGGCTTCTGAGGTAAAGATTCAGCAGTTAATGAAAGTGAACATCAACTTGAGTGATGAGCTGAGAATCATGCAGAAAAAGGTAACAGGCACAACAGTGTAACCCCTTCATCTCTTGCTGTATTTTAAGTTGACTGGAATAAAACTGCTGAAACTGAAGATGCAATAACCCAATATTAGGATAGTGAGAATACTTACTTTAAAATGGAGCTGCCTTGGCATTGGATATGAGACTATAAATGTATGTTTGCAGCACATGCTTTGAATGTTTTTTTTTGTGGAGATGATGATCTGCTTAGTTCACTTGGACATAAGTTTTCCAAGTGACAAGACAGTTGTTACAAGTCTTGTATGTTTTTGCTGTCTTGCTTCACGATAAGCAGTTTTCAACAATGAGGAAGTAAGTGCTAGCACACACCTTATGTGTGTGCACATATCTATATAATGAAATTGCAACTTTTCTGGTAAATATGCTGGGTTTTTTTCCATTAATAAGCCTAGCTTGGAATGAAGGGAAATTAAAATCCCAATCCAGTTTGGCAGTAGAAAATAATCTGAAATGTGGCAATACCATATAAAGTTCTCACATACCAGGAGGCCAAGATTTATTTGTTTGCTTGCATTTGAATCTGTGGGAAATAGCACATAAAGGATATAGTGGTAAACTCAATTACTGCTTTAAACCTTCAATGTGGGTTTTGTCTAGACGAGGATAAGGTAGAGATATCTCATTTACAATATGAGTTACTATGTATAGGTAGTCTTATGCAAACAGAAAACTGAACATTTTTTGCTAAAATCCTGAATTTAAAGCTCCTAAAACCCAGTTTGGATGCCAGGCCTTCTAATCTTTATATAAACAAATCAACAATTTGTTGCATGCTTTGCTAGTGTTCTGGTAAATTGAGATTTTTGCAGGGTAGAGGAGAATTTATATCTGTATTGAGTTCACTATCCTGTGTGTCATCCTAGCCTAGAAAAGGCTGGCTGCTTCCTCAAATTCTTTGCCTAGTGTTAAAAATCTTCTTTTCCAAATAATTACAATACTGCAAGACTTACAGTATGTGCTGCAGAAGTGTTCTCTCTGTAGAGAAAGGTGTTCAAGCTGTGCTTCTGCAGAGATGAACCTGTGCTGAGAGATTTTCCCTGTTGTTTTGGGGCAAAGAGGCTGATGCTTTGGAGAGTGGTGGGAATTGTTGAGCTAGCATCTGAAGCCAAGCTAATTCAGTGGATTCAAATATCTTTGTCTGTTAAGTGCGATCCTTCTGTTACAACTGTGTTAAGCCTTTCAGATCTATTGGAATGGTGAATACTAAGAGATCTCAGGGTGTTTCCGTGGTCTTTTAGCAGCTTGTATTGGTTAAGCACTTCTCTGCATCAATTGAATTAACTTTTCACTTACACTGAGTTTCTTTAACTAGATGAAGTCTATTTTGGGGGGGGGGGGGGGCGTTTTTGGGG
>NW_010973276.1:1637973-1662286 GCF_000737465.1 Haliaeetus leucocephalus
TTTTTTTTTAAAAAGGTAGGGTTGTGGGGGGGGGGGGGGGGAGTCTTTAGGCGTAGGAATTAATGAGACTTTAGTATATTTATGTGGTGTAGCAGAAGAGAGATCATTGCTGTGCTGCAGTTGAACTTGTTTTGAAGGATGGCATAGCCAGGGCTCATTCACCTTGGAGATGAGTTGCACTAATTTTATGTCCTGATGATGTATATAGCTATGGGGCTTCTTTATCTTCATGTTTAGTAGCTTTGGATTGGTGAAGAATCGATAGAGCTGTGCGCCAGTGCAGAATGCAGCATGGGAGGAAGGGATAACAGCTGTCTTAGCTCTAAGCTACTGGGAACTTCACTACAATATGGGAATTCTCTGCTGGGTTATTTGTGGCACGACACCAATGTATTTGTACTACTTCAGCGATTCCAATGCAGCAGATGTCATTCAGGAGTCTCTTTTTTGTTGTTGTTTTTTGTTTTCTAAGCAAGGGCTTAGAAAGTCATAAACTAAAAAAATCTATCCACTTTATATATCACCTTATTAGCCAACTGTGTATCTAATCTTTTGCATGGCAATTACTAAGCATAAGAAGCTAATTAAAAGAGGCAAAGCTGTACTTGATGAATGCTACTTCAGAGTAGATTCTTCCTAAACAAAAGTGAAAATAGTTCCGTTACTTTAATGGGCATTCCAATGGAAAAAGTTAATTTTTTTTTAATGTCTGCGGATTTCTTTTAGGTGCTTATAGGTGGTTAAGAGTTTGGCCTGAATTTACATTAGCTGTTGGCTAAAACTGCACCAAAAGCACGTTTATACAATGTGGAAGAAGTTTGGAAGAAGGAGGGTATAAAGTTGACATATTTAATTGCCTCTAATGTCAAACTTTTAAGGGGGCAGCTTGGCTCCTGGGTGATCCTCAGATCTTAAGACTTGATGCATCTCACTACAGAGCACACAGAAAGTGGGGAGAAAAGGAATGAGTTACCTTGTTAGAAGTCTGCACGTTTGATTTAGGGTTCTGGGAAGTGCTCCAGGCAAAATAGGATTTTTTTGATAGAGAATGCTCTTGAAGGTTCATATGATGCAAAATAAATGCAAGTAGTAAATATGCAATTTCCTGTTTAAAAGGCCATCAGCTGTTTGAAATACTATACTCAATTATCATTAGAGAATTGCTGATGCTGACTTTTTTTACATCTTTTCTTTATGATGTGTTAATATAGCAAACTTACTCTGAGTAACTCCACAAAAAAAAAATCAGAATTGTTGCATTTTTACTATCTATCAAATACATAATAATAAAAAGCTTTAAAATTATTTCTTGTTGGCTTTTTTAGAAAGCAGTGGCTGATACTTAATTTTCATAAGCTAAACTCTCTTCTTGCTTTGCAGAGCAAGCTTTAGTTTTCTTTGCGCTGCCTCTGGTGTCTGTGCTGTAGTGCTGGCATCTTCAGATTTCATGGGCCTTATGCTAAAGTCCTCTTTTAAGTTCTTGTATTGACTGCTGAAATGGATCACTTTGCTTGAAAAACTGTTTTGTTGGCAGTCCTTCCCCCCACAACCTCATTATATTACACGATTCGTGTGCCAGTACAGCCGGTCTGGAAGAAACGGATTGTGTGTTTTTTAACTACAACAGGCAACTGATGCAATTCAGTTTGCATCTGAGCAAAAAGTGCTGGAAATCAGCACATATATATTTCCAGATCTGGAACATAGATGCTTCTATGCTTATACTAAGCAAGTCAAGTAGATTTTGAAAAAGAAATCAAACCCTAGCTACTAGTAACTGGATTTACTAGTAAAGCTGACAAGCGTATATTGTATAGTCAGTTTGCTTTTGACGCTTGCTATTAGAAAAACAAAGTCCCACTGCTAAACATTTCTTTCAGCTTCAAACGCTACAGAGTGAAAATACCAACCTCAGAAGACAGGCTACAACCAATATATATCAGGTCCAAACTGGTTCTGAATACACAGACCCTGCCAACAATTCTTCTTTAAAGCGGCGACCATCTGCACGGGGTAGCAGACCCATGTCCATGTATGAGACCGGATCAGGTCAGAAACCCTACCTCCCCATGGGAGAGGTCACATACCCAGAAGAAAGCATAACAAGACTGCAGCCTTTCCCTCCACATGTAAGTAGAACTGCTGATGCTTCTGCATTTCTTCTTATGTTCAGCTTTTCTGTCTATTCCAACTATGCTCATTTACCAAAGCTGCTCAACTGTCAGCTTCAGAGTGAATTTGAACTGTAAGAATTGTTAATGTTTGCTGTATTAACATGTCTGCAGGAGCTCGATGTTTTGAAAAGTAAAAGCTATAACAATTGTGGAATATGTAAACGGAGTTTTTGGCTTCTGCTCAGCTGTTTCTTTTAATCACAGTATATATGCCAAATATCAATGTGTGGCTGTTTGAAAACCAGGAGGGGGGTGGAAATAGTATTCCAAGAAGGTAGGTAAAGTTCATGGATTTCTTTCTTGAGATACACAGGCATGTGCCAATTTGTGGAACTTCAGAACCACCTTTCAAAAAAAACCCAAAAAACTTGAAGCTAAATTTTCACTAGGCCACCAATTTCTTATTCTGAGTTTGGAACTGGAGGCTGAAGATGGTTTAAATCTGTTAGTTGAACAAATTCTTCTGGTTTAGTATATCCTGTATGATGTGCTAATAGTGGAGAGTGAGTTCTGTATTAAGCCACAAGAATTTTGCACTGATGTGTTCACGCTTCAGATAAGTGACCCAACACACACTAGTGCTTATTAAAGTTAATTTTTTACTGCATCTTTTTAAGATTGCCCTGTGGGCAGGAATACAGGATGGTATTTTTTAGGCACGTATTTAACATTTGTGGATTTGTTTCAATATGGTTCCCTGTTGGTGGCACTATCTTGTATTTCCTTCCAGATAAACAATTAAGCCTTTTAAAATATATTTGGGAGTTAATAGGTTCTTTTGCCTGGCATGAGGGATGGCAAATGTTCCATGTACATTCTGAAGAAGACAGTTGAGTGCACCAGGGAATCAGCAGAGAAATGTGTGCTGGGTTTTTCCCTGCCTTCAATTAAATTAATAAGAACTTTAAACTATGAAATCTGGATCATTTTAAATTATATCGACATGTTGATATAAAGGCAGTTCTGGCAGCAAGAAATGTCAGAATTCTTCTGTATGTGGCAATGTTTGCAAAATATGACAGTGCTTTGTATAGGTCCTTTGGTCACTTGGTTTGAAATTTGGATAGAAGTAGCGGTTCTGAAGCATTGATTTGTTACATGGAGTTAGTTATGTGGTATTGTGGTGAATGTATTTTATTCTCTGTGGAATTTAGCACCTCTGGAATATCAATATTAGAATTAACATGAAGTCAATTGTATTTTGAAAGAATTAAGTCCACTCAGGCTTAGCCAAATTCTCAAAATCATTCTTGCTTTATGTCATCTCCATGGTTTTAAGAATGTTCCTTTATTTCAGTTAAGAATTTATTTGTGTTTTGTTTTTGGTTTTCCCGAGTGTTTTTCTCTTTCCCATTTTTAGATCGGGAGGAGTGCGTTTGTGACCTCCTCTTCATCTCTACCTTCCTTCCCCTCCACGCTTTCCTGGTCAAGGGATGAAAGCACACGAAGGGTTAAGTACCTTCCCAATTGGTCTTTTACCTGGAGGAGGTGGCAGTCTCCCTAGAAGCCATTATGCCTCTGTCTTCTCCCCGTTTATGCTGACTAGCCTTCATGCTTGCATGAAGCAGTATTTCATCACTTTCCGTTTCTTCTGCCACATGCTGTGGATACTTGCCTCTCTCTAACTTCACAACGGCTAAAATCTTTAGCATTTAACACCATGCACAGTTACTCCAGATCACTTGTTTGACTGCATAACACTGAAAACAGCCAGAAGACAGGTTGGTTGCTGTTTGGAAAGTAATTTGGCAGGCACTCACTGATATTTCATAAGCCAATATATAACTCTTCCTACTGACTAAAATGCATTGCATGAGGCATTTGAAGCTCACTGGGTCCTGGCTTTAAAGCCTGCTTTCTTTGAGGGCTGTCAGTTTGCACCAAACCAAATTGGTACTGATTGACCGTTTATCTTACAGATGTTCATTAGTTTGTTTGAAGTGAGTTCTTTAAGCATCCAAACAGATGGCCATTCATATTGCCCACCGATACGTTTAGTATCAGCTAGCCTGCCTTCTGCTGACCTTGATAGGTAAAAGACTGAATGGGCGTGGGAATTTTTTTTTAGCAAGACTCCTTTCAGGGCAAAATTAAAGACACTGAGAGTGTATAAAAGAAGCTTATATTGGTGTTCCATCAGTATCTACAAAGCTTTGTTCTTAGGGTTGTTAGCTACAGTACTGACTCTAGGGGAAAAAACTGCAATGTTAACAAGAAACGTTAAATGCATTCTATAAGCTTATGTTATTCCAAAGACACTGTCTTTGCTGTGGCCTGATAGGTGAGCTATTAGCTATTTGAAGAAGCCTTGTCCAGCTTCTTAAACTTTTTTTAAACACTGTTCTCTTTTTGTAGTGGGTGACCTTAAATTTAGTCTTATTCAAATTCACCCGCTAGAAGTGAGCATAAAATGCCACCTTGCAAAAGGACATATTTAGCAAGGCAAACAGTTTGATAGTCTAGTCTGTGACAGCTTCTTTTTAGACTATGTTTTATTTAGGATCCTTGAACTAATGGCAAGTTACATTTTCAAAAAAAGGGAAAAGCACGTTGGATTTGCAGCTCTAGAGTAACATCCATTTTTGCCTGTGAAGGGGCTGTGACTGAAGTAATGGACCCTGAGCAGGTACATCTTAAGGTGTCACAGACTAATGAATGCTGAAGATGAACACCCATAGCTTTTACGCTGCTGTTTGGCCAGCCTGAGCTACCAGCTTGCACTGCTTGCAGAAAGTACCCTCCGTCATCGGAATGAGTTGATTACATTTCGAGGTCTTGCTCTGACTAAACCTCTTTAACTTTGAGGCAAATATTGATACAAGGTCCCTTGGGCTGTTTTTAGATGTCTGTGTCTCATTTTGTAGGAAATAATGAGTAGCTTATACCCATTTTGTTGTATCACATATTCAAGACTTTGGCTTTGCTTATTTCTGTGTTAAAACAAGGCTTTCCGAGAGTAAACTGAGAGAGAAGTGTTTGTATTTCTTTGTAAGACTTAACTGATTTTGAAAAGATCTTTCAAGAAAAGTTCTCTCTTCTTGCACTGCTATTTCTGTGTGGTTAATATAATGAAATCAGTACTGTCTCATTCTGTTTCTTGGGCAAGCATTGCAGTGTCTCTAATCAAATTTTACTATATAATAGTAATTTTTTCAAAAAAGACAGGTTTGTGGGTTTAGATGTTGAATGGTCATACTCTGGCCTCTTCCTGCTGGGATACAGAATCTGCTTTTTAAATTCTTGTGTCCCTGCTTTATTTTGACTGTACAGTGTTCGGACATATCAGTCAAGAAAATATTAGATTTGCAAGTAGGGCTAGATGATAAAACTTAGGAGGAAATATCCTGCTTGGTCAAGTGTGAATCTAGGTTTGGCTGTAGCTGATATCAGTACTGTGTAGTACTAGAAACTTGCAGAGGTTTTGTTTGTTAGTTTTTGTTGTACACTTATTCCATTACTATACTATATTACTGATTCCATAATATCCTATTCTTGTAATTCATCGTTGTCTGTTTGTATTTCTGACCATAGTGTAGAGCTTTGCCACTAATCATACTGTTCTCCTTTGTACATCTGGGAGAGGGGAAGGGTCAGACCCTCCATATAGTAGTTTTGTATCTTCAAAATATGTGTCACTTTTAGAATTGATCTTTACTAGCTATCCTGAGAAGTGAGCTTTCAAAAAATGCTTGTTTTTTCCTTCTGTGCAGAGTAACTTTAAAGTGGATGGAAAGTGTTCCTACTCCAGGTGCTTCAGAGTTAAGAATTGTTGGTTTTAACATTAGATGAGTGCTTAACAAATGTACTGGATCTTAAGCAATGAAAACCAGTTCCTAGTCACATTTTTGGTTTGTCCTCGAGGTAGAAATATTATTTCCTAAGTGTATGGATCTGGGATGCAAATTGAAGGTGTCCCTTACAGTCTTAACACCTGAGATTCCTTCATCTTGACTTAAGAGCTTCTGTAAAGCTTGAAGGCTTGTTCTTCAGCAGGGATTGCAAAGGACCCTATTACATGAGCAGTGTCTGTGACTAAGTCAGGAGCTGATGCAGAGGCTGATATGTATGTAGAGTGACACTGATGTGGCATACTTGCAAATGGATGAGCTGTAGTAGGCACTTCTGATGAGCTTTGCAATTTTTAAGACTAGAATAGGTGGACGTGTGGTGATCCTGGGGCCTGGCTGAGGATGGGAGTGTGCCTCGGGGACTTCAAACTGCAGATTCATGTGAACTGCAGAGATCAGCCTGACAGTAGGTATTCATAGCATAACCCTCCAGGATGTTGTATTGCCTGGGCATAAAATATCCAAGAAGGCTAAACTAGGTCAGAGAAGGGAGCCTAGCTCTCTATCTGAAAGTCTGATTTGAAACTCTTGCTGCATGTTAGGATCTGCAGAGAGAGTACTCTTGAGCTGTCATAGTGTAAGTATGCTTATTTGTGTTGGCAGCCTTCTGAGAAAGTAAAAAAACCATAAGTTGAAAAGGAGTTTAGGGAAGAAAAAAAAAAAGGAGCATCATCTTTGCCCATGGATTGGATGCTTTACTGGGAGTTGCAGAACTGGTCTGTATAGGGTTAGGAGGTGGTGAGCATTCTGCCACTGCACCTGGGAAGAAGCGCATGTGTTCAGAGGCAGGGAATGTGCGGCACTCTGGTTCCCGGTGTGGACACAGTCACTGCGTATCTCCCAAGGGAATGCCACATGAAGGGGAAAGGGGAAAATACTGGGCCTCTGGGCCTCCACCCTCTGGAGCAGCACTCAGCAGCTGGGCCTCCCACGCTTGGTTCAGCCTCCAACTCTGTCTTTGGCCTTCCCTCTGTCATGGTCCTCCCACTCTAGGTTTGACCTCACCTTCCTCGTGTACCTCCCAGTCTAGGTTTGGCCTCGTACTCTGTGGCAGACCTCCATTCTGAGGTCAGAGTCTCAGGCTCAGTTCAGCCCCCACTCCACTGTGTGCCTCCTGCTCTCAGTTTGGCCTCCCACTCAGCTGCAGGCCTTCGCTCTGGGTTCGGCCTCGGCTGTAGATTTGGCCTCCAAGCTCATTTTGGTATCCCACTCTTCATTCAGCGTTCACCCTGGCTTCAGCTTCTCAGTTGGATCAGCCTCCTGCTTGGCAATGGGCCTGCAACACTTGGTCCAGCCTCTGCTTCCTTGTGTACCTCCTGCCCTCATTTTGGCTTCCACTTTGGAATTGGCATCCCACCCTCCTTTTGACGCCCATTACTCAGCGGCGCTCTACTCCTGATGGTTAGGCCTCTCACCCTTGTTTCATCCTATGCACTCCTATGGGCCACAACTCTCACTTATTTGGCCTCCCCACCTTGTATTGGTCTCAAGCGTTCAATGGGACTCAACTCGCCCTGTTTCGTCCTCCCACCCCAGTTTCAGCCTCCAATTTGCAATGGACTCTCCCCGTTTCGGCCTCCCGCCCCTGTTTCAGCCTCCAGTCAGCTCCAAGTCTCATTGGTTCGGCTTTCTATGTGCCCTTTGGTCTTCCACCCGCAGTTTGGCCTCCACTCTGCGATGGGCCTCCCACCATCATTTCGGTCTCCTGTCTTTATTTTGGCTTTCCCATTGCAACAGTCCTCTACCCTCGTTTTGGTCTCCCATTCTACGGTGGGCTTCCCATGCCTGGGTCAGCCTCTGCTCTGTGGTCAGACCCCCATGCTTGATTTGGCCTCTACTCTTGTCACGACCCTCCCACGCTCTGTCCAGCCTCCTACTCTGCCATGGGCCTTCTACACTCAGTTCGGCCTCACACATTGTATTGGGCCTCAGTTCTCCATTCAGCCTCCCATGCTTAGTTTGGTTTCCACTCTGTGTTCAGCCTCCCATGCTGTGTCTGGCCTCCAGCCTGCTGTGGGCCTCCTGCTCTTGGCCTGGCCTCTTTCTCCCCGGTGGTCCTGCCCTCTCCATTTGGCCTCTGCTCCCCTCTGGGCCTCCCCCTGCGTGCCCACGTGGCAGTTTCAGCAGCAGGGGAAGGACGCTGTGCTGTGGCCTTTCCGCAGCCCCACTTTGGGTCTGGCGGGGCTGTGCCGTGCCAGCATCACCCAGGGCCTCGGCTACCCACTGGCAGCAGGAGCCCAGCGCAGGGCGTGGGGACACACTGGGCTTCAGGGCAGCGTCTGGTGCAGGGGCTGTTGTGCTAAAGAGGAAGCCCGGGTACGCAGGACACGGCGCTGGCACAGCTCGGGACTCTTCTTTCCTGCACAACGCTGAAGTAGATCTATGTTGGTTGCAGGCTTCAAAGCTGGAGAAGCAGAGCAGCGTGTCTGAGAGCGACTACGATAACCCCACCACCCCTCTGGAGCTGGAGGAGACAGGGTAGGTGCTGTGGTGACGCAGAGCTGACGCTGCGGTGACGCAGAGCTGACAGCACAGCTCTGCGCTGTTGGAAGATAGGGAGTTGCGTGAAGCAGCCAGTTTGGTCCCACAGGGCCAACCTCTGCTTTGTTCCTTTGCAGGTCAGGCAGGAAGGGCCGGCAAAGGAGCGTCCTTTGGCAGGGGGAGGGATCCATCCCTGAAGATGCTGACACAGCCCCCAGCTCCAGTTTGCCCAGCACAGAAGATGTGATTCGGAAAACTGAGCAGATCACTAAGAATATTCAGGAGCTGCTGCGAGCAGCGCAAGAGAACAAGCATGACAGGTAAGGTGTGAGTGCCAGAAAAGCTCCAGAGTTTGTGAGAAAATGAAGGAGATTCTTCCGGTGTTTTCAGAAGTACAGCCACCATCCCCTGTGTAAACACTGGAGATGCAGATTTCACACCTACAAAATGTGTAGGTCTGTGGCGTTTCCTGATGCACTGGACCTAGTGCACCAAGATGAGTGGGGATGAGTGACCAGCACAAGCAGTGGGAACATGCACACTCCCATCCAAAAAGCCAGCGCAGCCCCCTGCGAGTGAGTTCTGGCTGCAGTGCTGCCTGTCACCTGTCCGCCCTGCCCACAACTGGCACGGGGATAGGGAGCGCTGGGGAGCAAAGCGCTTGTCAAGTCCTGCTGCAAAATGACTGGTGTTTTGGATACAAATCAAATGTGTTGCAGGGAACTTGGCGTAAGTTTCTCTTCGATCTTTGGGCCTCTGCATCCTTAGGTAAGGACACCCCGCAGAAGTGTGGTAGTAACACCAAGTCTTGTTTCAGGAAAAAATTGCGAAGGCAATTTGACTTTCCTACTGAAATACCAGTACAGATGACGTACCAGCAAAAGCTGTTTTGAGCTATTGGGTTTAGACACAGACCTAGCTGAGTAAGCAGGAGACTGTTGATCAGTACATCGGGTAGTGCGCAGCTTCAGCTCCCTCTGGAACTTCTGTCCCAACTGAACAATTAATTTCCAGAATAGCCCTAAGTGAGTAAAAGTGATACTGCCCTTGACTGATCATCAGGTGGTGTTACTGCACAGCTCTTGTAGAAGGCTGTGAATAAGAGTTACATCTTCCCAGGTATGAACATGCTTTAGGTCTGGAACAGCCTTGCTCTCCAGAAGACCTGAACTTTGCAGACTGGCAAGTTTCATGTTCTGCCTCCCGTCCCAAGTTCTGTGCCTGTCTTCGCCTGTGAGAAGCGGCTGGCAATTTATGTTAAGCCCTCTCTTCCTGCCTTGCTGAGAGAAGCGCACAACAGCGGGGCCACTTTTGTTCTGTGTTTTTTCCTTCTCTTACTTTCCTGTTTTTAGAAGGGACAGAGTGCAGCTTCTCCTTCTCATGCTGAATAGTGAGTTCTAACGTGTTTGTGCTGAGCTCGTTGCCCTTGTCCGTAACCTTTTCCACTGCAATCCCTTGTTGCTTGTTTCTCACAGAGAAGCAACAATAAGAGAAGCTTTACATGTGTTTGGTTTTTATGAATATCAGAGTTTACAGTATTTGAATTATATTTTTTTAAAAAATCATTGAAAGAAACAATGCAGCCTACCTGGCTTTTGCTGTTAAATTGAATAGGTTGTTAAACAACCTGTTATGTACTTTTTTGTTTTCTCTTCTGTACCATGTGTGGAGTGGGGTGTGTGCCAGTAGTTACATGAGTATAATCTTGCAAAACACTGAACTACGAAGCTGCTGTTCTTTGTTTTCCTGTTCCCTGGCTTTGTCTCAGCGGGCTGAGAACTGCAGGGCCTGGGGCATACAGGAGATGGAGTAGGCTTGTTCCAGCATTGTCGTCTTGCAATAGGGGAATACTTCCTTAACAAAAGGAGATACTTTGGGATATAATAATACATCTTCCAAGCTAGTGATGGGAACCTTGTAGACGAAAATCACGTGCAGCATAGATAATGAGAGAGTAATAAAATGATGCAAGAATATCATCTATTAATGAAACACCTTCTTTTTTTTTTTTTCTTGTTTTCTTCCATTCCTTTTCCTGTGCTCAACTGGCCAAGTAGACCATTAGAGCGTGCGGGCACGCTCAAGCTCAGACATAGCCTCGGCTGCTTCAGCACGCCGGTTCCCTGGGCTGAGAGAGCTCCCCTGCAGCCTCTGAACATCCAGCAGCCCAGTCCTGCCTCCTGGTACTCTGGCCTCTGTCCCTGCCTCCCAGGCACAGTGTCCTTTCTCTTTCTCTCTGCTGCCTCTTTCCCTCACGCACCACCTGCACAGGGGTCGTTGAAGGCTATGCATGAAATGCTTCGGATGGTAATGAAACTGCAGATAGCTAGTACAGAGAGTTGTGAACCTGTGATATTGTGATATTACCCGTTCAGTCGAAGCTCCCAGTAGTGATTTAATTGGGAACAGAATCACAGCCTGGAAGTGTAACTGTCTCTAGTGTAAAAGATTCTCCTGTCTCTGTTCTGTTTATTGTTCATTGAGATGTGCTGTTAGTTGTCATAATTTATCAACATGTGGTTGCTGCTTCTGTGCACTGTCGCAAAAGTAGCAGAAGTTTCACGGTTCCCAGCATGCAACTTTCACACCTGACAGCTTAGGCCCTCAACTGTTTATACAGCTGGTGTGTCAAATGAGATAATTGGTATCTTGAATCAATGAAAAAAAAAAGTGTGTTTATACAGTATCTTCCAACCTGACCAAAATATTGTTTATTAATGCCTAAAATAAAAATAAAATTTGAGTGAGGTGTTCTTTAAAACAGAACTTCCCAAGTTCTAGCCCCAGGTGTTACTGTCAGTGACAAATACCAGGGTTGGAGGAAGAGGTTACAGCAAGTTACTGCTAATGATGGATTCTTTTTTCCAAGCTGTCACTACTTGAATATCTTCCTGATGTCTTACTGGGAAGTGCGTAAACTCAACAAATGTGTCAGCTTGTTTCATGAGCTTACAGTGAGTGTTTATAAAATAAAGCCATTCCTCCAAGATACGCTGTAAACTTTGCAGCTAAACTAGAGAACATATTATGAAATATGTGTCGTTAATCTCGGTCTCTTTCTTTCAAGCTATTCCTAGTGCTTTCTCTGCCTTGTTAGTGAAGGGTTTAATCAGCAAACTGGCTTTTTAGTGAGGTGAGGTGCTGTTCGGTGTGGCTTGCAGGGAGCAAATTAATTGTTAACTCAATAGCAGAATGGGAATTACAGTGAACTTGGAAACTTCTCTCCACTTTTAGTTTATTTGGAAGAACTCATGTGATTTGAGACATACGGAAATACTCCTTTTTAAAGCAATTTTCCTGCATTGCCAGAATGACCCCAGTGTGTTGCTTCTTTCTCAGTGCATTTGCAAGTGACCTATTTTTGCACCTTTGGTATTGCAAGATGACTGCATAAGTAATGACTGGGGGGGGTGGGGTTTTGGGTTTGGTTTTGGGGGTTTTTTTTGCTTGAAAGGGCAATGATCTACTATAATCTACAGATGCTGAATATTTTTCTTGAATGCTGTTGCTTTGTGATTTTTGGGATTCTCTTGGTTAAGATTGAATTGTGTTAACTAACTTATGCTAACATTGAGCCTTTGAAGCACAAAAACGAGTCTTCTGAAATTAGACTTTTGACAAACCATGCTAACACAGCACTTCACAGCAGCTTATGGCAATAATTTTAAAATCTATTTTGAACAGACCAATTTTCATTTGGTATATAAATCAGAAGTGAAATTTGAAGACTAATTGAATCTGCCTTTATTTTATTAGCTTACTCAACAGAATTACTGAATATTTAGCCTAAAACTCACACACTGTGAAAGTAGTTGGTAGTCTGAAGATGCATGTATCTGTAAGCTGCTGTATCAGAATTGTGCATTGTCCATTTACTGTGTATAAATTAATCTGAGAAGGCATCTTGGTGTTCTTAAGCTACCTTCATGTGATGTTTTAGTTAAACTTTACCAAAAAAGCAAGGTATGAATTCTGTACTGGAAGTTTGGCATACCCCATTCTCAGGTGTCTAACCTTCCAGTTTGTGAAACTGAGAAAGGGTAAATGCATGCATAGTGCTGCATTCCTGGCTTCAACTGAGAATGAACTGATACAAGGATGGAAATGAATCTCCTTGGAATCAAGGTGTGTCCTCAGTGTGCATCTCTGCAACAAACTAAAGCTTCCAGCCCCACTGCGGACCCAGGGAGGCACGTATTTGTTACAGAGATCGCTCAGAGTAGCTGAGAACCCATGGGTTAAAAGCTTAGGGAGGTCAGACCTCGGGTCTTGCTGCCAAGTATTTTCAATACAGTTTTTTGGGTTTACTGTATTTTGGTAACTTAAATACAAAGTGGTTTTTTAAAGGCTTCTACTTTGTAACAACACATGGAAAAGAGGTGCAGGAAAATTGCATTGCTTCAGAGGTGCAGACAAGACAGTCCTATAAATACACTTGGCTGTCAGATTATTTTTAAGAGTTTGGATGGCCAAAATTCAACTCTGAAACATAAAATCAATTGAAACACCTTCGGATTTTTGTAACTTTTCTTCAGAGATTACTGGATATTTTAGCTGCTTAGATCCTTAGCAGTTTAAAAACTTATAGTAATCTGGTTTTACAGTCTTTTGCCTTATGGAGAAAAAGTTCTTTGAAAACAAATGGATAGAGATTTCCCTAAAATGGCAGCAAGTTAAACTTACTCAGATTCCACACACAAAGTGGGTTTGGTTTTTTTTAAATCTGCTTTTGATTGTCAACACTGCACTGAGCAAAGAAAGTTGCTGTTTTTCCGAAGCATCTCTGTATCACCGGATTTTGTTTAAATATTTTCAAGCTGCAGAATCTTACTTTACTTTGTGCCTGGCTTACATGAACCAGTTTGCTTGGGCATGCTCTCCCACATGTAACAATATGTCGTTGTGCATACACCAAAGAGAAAACGAGCTGAGCAATTTTCTGTACAATTTGGAGACGAATTCTAGCATTTGAGTAGTCAGGCAGGAGGGGGAGGTTAGGAAATGCAAGCGTATAAATTAATGTGCAGTTAATGTTCATAGATGTGTTTCCATAATTGCATACAAATTGAGACTTTTAGTGACAATGTTTGGTATAATAGGTGTGGACAGTTATTCCTTCAAACAACCTTTGATTGAAGAATAATGAAAACTTAAAAAATAATTTTGTACTATTGATTAAGTTATTGCTTTTTCTGAAGTCGCATAGTTATATACAAACTTGTGCTGCAGTGTGCTGGGGAATGCTGAGGAGACACTAAAAGTCACCATATTGTGTGTTGCTCTAGCTACTTCAGTTGACTTCAGTGCAGCCTACGAAGATACTTTTAGAATATATATGGGGTTTTCGTTACTCAGTTGTTTTCAGAAGAATAGCCACTGACTAGTGAAATCCAAGAGGAGTCTTTACATAACGAATAATACATTGCATCTTTGTGCAGCTATATACCATGCTCCGAGAGAATACATGTGGCAGTAACAGAAATGGCAGCCTTGTTCCCAAAAGTAAGTACCTTCCAGCATTATAATGTTTTTGGCCTCATTCCTCGTTAGTAGATTACCTTTCAGTAAATGAAAACCAAAAGCCAAAGGTAGGGAGAAATGACTAGGCAGTTGTCACATCTTGCATCCTTTGTATTTATTAGCAAGCCAATTGGGAAGGGCTAATGTATGAATCCAGGCCTTTAATTTTGCTCTTGAACTTAAAACTCTAAGAATTGCACACAGTTCCTCCAAAACTGGAGGCTACTTGCTTGAGGAGTCATGTGGTTATACAGGAATTTTGCTAGAGTCATCACCCCCAAGTTTCCATTTGAGTGCCATTGCTTGGATTTCTTACTTGCAGGTATGTTTGGATCTGTTACCCATCTACCAAAGCGATCTGTTTCTTCACAGCAAGTTTAGGGAGTGAAATCTCCATGATTGAGTTTTTGTAATGTCATATCTACCTCTGTAAAACCGCAAGGAAAATCTACTGGTGTTGTGCCTGCCTGAACTGATTGTCTTGTACATGCTCTACTCTGATGTCAGCCAGGACGTGGGCTGGGTAGCAGTAAACGGGCACTAGAAAATTGTATGAGTAACTTCCTAAATGAGAGCATGAAAACAGTGTTCCCTGTGTACTGCCTAGCAGCAGTTTGAAACCTCCCCAAGATGAGAGAGGAGAAATTCCAGGGACATGTTTCACCTGCCCCTACCCCATGTCTCTGCAGCAGTGATGGCTTACAATGTCTACTACAGCACAGAGAAGTCTGTGCAGAAAGCAGGGCCCTAGCAGCAGAAGTTTTGTATTAAAGAACACTACTGGCTAATTAAAAGTGATCCTGAAATGGTTTTGTTTTTCTGTCAAGTTCAACTTCTACTTTCCTCTCCCAGAAACCCAAATCTGAACTGGTAAGGACTTCTTTACGTCTGCTGACATCTAGTGCCTACAGACTCCAATCCGAGTGCAAAAAAACCCTTCCTGTGGAGACGTGCCCTACGACAGACATCCAGCTGGTCACACAGCAAGTTATCCAGTGCGCCTACGACATTGCCAAGGCCGCTAAACAGCTGGTTACCATCACAACCAAAGAGAACAACAACTGAGTCACACTTGGCTTTTTAGTCTTGTTTTTTAAAGGTTGGATTTCAAATATAGGTGTGGAACTATTCAAATTTTTATGAGAAAAACTAAAGGGGCAAGAAACATTTTTTAAAACTCAGTATTATTTTTGCATGTTTTCTAACAATTTTATGATTAATTTAACCCACTGCCTTATTTTGTGCCTGTGTTGCCAGTTTAGTTACAGATAATAGCATGTTGCAAATAGCTGTTGAGCCAGTACCGCGTACCAGCCTCGTATCAAGCTCTTGCTAGATGTTTCCTTGGAGTCATGTTCTGCTTTCAGACATTGCTTACAAAACTCCCACTGAAGTCAGCTGCACATATCAGAGGGCAGAATCTTGCCTCTGGTCTGTCCGTCCTGGAGCCTCATGTGCTGTGATGCCACTGACTGAGAAACCTGCAGCGAAACAGGCTCTGAAGGCTCCAGGACCATAATGGCTAACCAGCAGGAAGAAGGTTGTAGTCCTGATAATGGAGCACAAGCCGAATATTATCTGTTCCCATATCAACTGTTGTGCAATAATATGTTTTTAGTCTGCTAAAACAATAGTAGTTGTGGGCATCTGAGCTTATTACATGTAACTACACAAGGTCTTTGTCACTTTATCTGTTTTGGAAGGAATTTGATACTTAATAGTTATTTCTTTTAGTTGTCACTATGCCATTAATATATATGTTTGATGTTACTTTAGGGCATTAGTGGTTAAAATATTATCCTTTGTTTCTGATTTAATAATTCATTCTTAAGTTTCCTCCAGAATTTTACTGTCATCTTTAAGGCACCATCTTGTTTGCAGCAGCATTGCTCAGTAACTCCAGATGCAATTTCACTAAAGATTTCTGTGATAAATAAAAAAAAAAAAAAAGGAAGTTAGAAGAGCGCCAGTGCAAAAGCAGCTGTGTCTGCCATAGCATATAACCTTTGTACCTCAACATATCCAAATGTGAAAAGATTTCTTGTACCTAGTAAGTTTTTCGCAAATCTTTCACAAGCTACATATGGAGTAACCCACACTAGGCTGCCTGTCACGACAGTAGATGGGTAGCAAATGTCAATGTGCATCACGTTTTTTCATTCATAACAGTTCACAAAACTTCCAAAAATATGTGTCTGTCCATAATTTCAAAAGTGAGAGTTTTCTGGGGACTCTAAATTCCATGGTGGGGGGGGAAATCACCACTATTTGCCTCCACCTGTCCCCCATTTGGAAGCGTGTTGTCATTTTCAAGGAGCTGGCCGTGGCAGTTCAGCAGGTGGCCGCTTCAAGTGGTCTTGTAGTTAAGAGTGAAGTTGGGGAACTGCAGTGGCTGTCATGTGGCAGCAGTTGAGGTGAACATTTAGACAGTTTTCACAGAAACCTTTGAGTCGGAAACGGCTGTCTGCTGTTCCACAAATGGGTCTGCCAAAACCACAAACTCTTCAAGGCTTTCTGGTGAAAAACTGCCATATTTAGGTGAACAACTGAACTGAAGTTCAGTGGTTGGTTCCTTCTCAAATCATAGTGTGTTTGTATGTGTATATAAACACTAAGTGCCATAAGACTGTTCAATTCCTGTATGTTGTAATTAATGCCCTTTCTAAAGTAGCACAAGTTTGTGGGAGGGAAGGAATGGAGAGTAGATGACAACCCAGTAAATGTTCTTTGTGGGGCTTTTTAGTTCCTTTCTGCACTTTGGAATTCCAGAACTGTCTCTAAACTCATGGGAACGTGGACAGGCTGGGATTAGAACTGCAGAAGACATTTGTTAAACCTACTTCAAAATTTTGCTACTGGCAATTAAATACATTGATAATCTTCTAGGAACTTTTCCTTAAATTGGCATTATTGAAAGGCAGCAGGTGGTATTTTTAAATCTCTCAGGATGCCATTGTGTGCTTTTCTTTAATATCTTACCCCATTTCCAAAGCAGGGTAATGCTGAGTTAGCTTCTAAGTTACCAGTTGTTTAAACTTGCCTCTGTGCAAAAACAAGCAGATGCTTTGATAACTGCACGCCCTTGTTCCAGCTACGCTAGCTCCAGGTTTTCTAAAATCAACCATTTAGCTTGTTGGAAGGCCTAGCTATAAAACCATGGCCAACCTGTAACTGATTTCCTGCTTTGTCACTTCAACAGCATTTCTGGTCAATTCCCCCATCTCTGAACAAAGGTTTGTTCTAGGTTGGTTATGGTCACACTGTCATTGCTCCAGAACAACAGTGCCTGTGATGCAAGAGTGGCCCTTTTCTGGCATCCCCAGTAAAACAGAAGTGGTCTGAGCATATGCTGATGACCTGCATCAGCTCTCTTCACAAACAGGCAGAGTGGTTCAAACCAACAGTGGAGCTAAGAAGTAGTACATAGATTAGTCCTCGGATCATACAGCATAATACCTGAAATAACAAAGATGGTTTTTTTGGTTTTATGACTAGATCTCCTTTTTTTTCCCCTATAAACAAAGTTGTTCTTTCTGTACAAAATGCTGCATAGGAAAGTAAAAATTTTTTTGCCTTTTTCCAAAACTTGTATTTATCAGTGTTGTTCTATCTGTACAATATTTTGACTTAATCTTTTGTTTACAGTATTACTATAAAATGCTAAAACCCTTTCAGTGTGCAAACTTGTTATGGTTATTTGACTGCTGGTTTTGTAAAGAAAAGATCCTGGAGAGGGTTTCTATGGTTGAGTAAAGCCTGCAGTGCTGAGGTGGCACCCATCTTGGTAACAGCCCTGTGACAAGAGCTGAAGGTGCCACACCAGCTGAAGTGCGTGGACTAATATTTTAAGCTGTAGTTGCTGACAATCAACTAAAACTCCCCTCCTGTTGTTGCAGTAGTTCGCTCATGTAAAGAAACAAACGGTTGTTCAGGTTGCAGTTATTCATTATTTATGAAACAAGTGAAAAGCAATGTTTAATAAAGTCTTCAGCACTTTCTGGAGAGGAATGGGATGTGTTAGGAGTTACTGCTGCAGCACACATTATCTATCTTACCGATTTGCAGTATGTGTTAGGAATTAACTCCTAAAAGCCAGCTGGGCCTCTGGGCACATCCTGCTGCTCAGAGGTGGGAGTCTGACACCTAAAGAGCAAACGCAGCACGTAGTGGTTCACAGTTCACATTCCACAGGAGGCACCAATTTTTTTACGGTTCAGGTCCCAAGGGCCCCCTTGTTGGCTGTGTGACCCCAGTGTAGCACATACTGAAATAGGTCATCACAATCCCTGAGCGAGTGAAGCAGTTCCATATGCCAAGGATGCTCACACCTCTACATTCTTGAAGCCAGTAGGAATTTGCTCTTGTATTCAGCTAAGCCACAGCTAAGTATTTTCAGAAAGGTACTAAGTTGATTTTCTTTCTGTAGTCTGCAGCTGCATTTGGTGCTCATTCCTTGGGTGCAAAGGACAGGAATCCTCAGGTCCATGCTGCTTTTGGGTAACTGTAGAGCTAAGAGGGTCAAAACAAAGACCGTAACTATGTCATGGGCTCTAGAATTAATTTTCTGCACATGTAAAGGAGGTACATTGGAGAGCACAGCATATCCTCCAAGAAGAAGCATCAGTAACATTTAAGAGTTGATACTTTCAAGGCACTAACACCTCCTTTTGGCTTTCTCTGACTTCAGTAGCTACTGTCTAATAAATGACAGAGGTGAGTTACTTTCCAGAGTACCTCACAGTTTAGTATGAAAAATATGATCTGCTAGGCACACGGTTTCGGTATGGTTACTCAAATTCAGCTTCATTTTTAGAGCTAGGCAAAGCACAACAGAAGACGGAAAGACACTGAGCAGCTGAGGTGCACTGTACCAACTGTGTTAATGCAGCTGGTAATGCTAAAAATAATTAGAGTAACATTTGAGGCAGTAGCAACAAGTCTGCCTCAGAAATTGTTTTAAAATGGGGACTTAAAGCATCAATATCAGCAAAAAAAAAAAAAAAGCAATTTATAAGAGAGAACTATAGACCTCTGTTAGAAAGAGGAACAGGCCCGGTGTTCTGCCCTGGTGCTGTGTGGCAACCAAGGTGCAGATTAGAAACAACGACCCGCGTGTATGGGCTTCCCCTTCGTGCTGCTACCTACCCTGCTGCGATGCCCTTGCTCAGCCATGTGCTCGGCCTCCTGCTGCACCAATTCCTCACAGTGCTGCCGGGCTGATCTCTCCTCTTCCTCCTCCCTCTGGCGCTGCTGCTCTTCCCGTTCTTGCAAGCGGCACGCTGTCAGCTGGGCACAGAGAAGATGGGGCTGTTAGGGCAAGATTGGGCACCTTCAGCAGCTGGACACGTACCTGGAAAAGTGTGCTGTACCTGCGCCTTCAGTTCCTCCTCCTGCTCCTTCTCTCGCCTAGTCAGTTCTTTTGCCTCTTCGAGTTCTTTAATCAGCTGCTCTCGATACTTTATAGACTTTTCTTGGGCTTGTCTGTTTAACTCCATCTTCTCTTGGATCTGGTGCTGTCTGCCTGCAAGGACCTTCATGAAGTGAGAGGATTAAGGGAGAAGGTAAGTCAAGGGGGCCAGCCTTTGAAGCAGAACTGGGGGAATTCCAGTGCAGACGGTTAAACAGTTCTCAGAAAATGTATCAGACAAGCAGAAGAATCCTGCCCTGGGTAGTGAAGGCTGTAACCCCCCGGAGGGTGGAGGGTCACAGCTGGAACAATGGCTTCATCGAACCAGGAGAGACACTTCATCAGAAAAGGTCATCACCTCATTCATCAGGCGATCTCTGGCCACCTTCTCTCTTTCCCATTCTTCTTCCCTCTTCTCCCACACTTTTTTAGCTTCTTCTCTAAAGGAGAAAGAAAGAATTATCTCTAAGGTTACTACTGACAGTTAAAAAACCCCACCTATATACTCTATGGGCATAGAGGAGTGCTTTAGAGGAGCACTCAGGTTTCTCTTCACATTTGTTCCCAGGCAGCTAGCATGCCCACCCCACCTGTGCCTATTTCAGAGAACCACTCCTATCTCTGTCACTGAGCAGCAGGGGGTAAGAGGCCAAACGGAACACTGGCCTGTAGCAGGACTTCTTGGATGCACCCATCTGGCCCAGGCACAGAAGGGCCTCGGGAGGAAGCTTGCCTCTTAGCAAGGATACTACTTCACATGGGAGGTGGGTAGTTAAGGGCATTGCTGGAAAAGCCGAAGATTTTGCAAATCTTCCCTCCACAACAAAACCTTTAAATAAAATTTGACAGTAGCATGCACTGTCCTGTCACCAGTGAAGATGTTCTATGTGCTGGGGAGAGCGAAAGGTGAACCTGAACATGGAACCTGAGGCAGCTTTTATCTACAAGCTCTGAGATACACAAGGAAATAATACGCAGGTTTTGGAGTCACTAAGCCCCTCCACAGCAGTAATGCAGAATCATTGAAAGTTGGTTACAATGTACTTACAACTAAAAGGTAATTCTTGCCATCTCTGCATTACTACATTTTTTTTTTGTATTAAAGCTGTTGCATTAGAGCTAATATAACAGAAATTAAGGACTAGGTCTTGGGCTGAGGTAGCTGAAAAACAGCCTCGGCTTTTGATTCTGTCCTGGCAGAAAAGCTTCGGCTCTGCCTGTGTACTGGCACGCTGACCGCCTAGCACGGTACTCGGCACACGGAACAAAGGGGCAGAGCTCACTTCAACTGCAGCGCTTCTACAACTGCAAGGCCAACCAGACACCACTTTCTAACATCTGCTCTCAAAGCCTATTTAACAAACACAAATGGAGCTTTGCCAACCGGGCAGGAACATTCAGCACGTACGATCTCTTTAGATGACGTTCAGAGGTGAGCAGACTCACCTAAAAATAGTCTGCAGCTCTGCCTCCCTCTCCTTTTCTAACTGGAGCTGTTCCTCAATGACATGTTTCATCCAGGCAACATCCACAACAGCTCGTTCTCGTCGCACGGACTGGCGGCACTGATCCTCATCTTCTTTCTCGAGGAGGGCTAATAAGATTTGCCTGTCTATCTCCTTGAGAAAAACCACAAGATTAACAACTATCCAACAGGCTTCCAGCCTGTGTGCAGGGCTATTCCCTACAAGTTATTGGTGACGTAGTGTCAAGGGTGCGCTCAGCGAGACACTCAGTCTGCTGGCTTCCCCATGACTCTGCGCTCCAGCCCTGTTCACAAGCTGGAAGGGGCTTCCTAATTAATTATCTGTAGACATCAGAGGCAGACACATAAGTGAAACACAAAGAACAAGTTTCTTCAGCACACAATATCTGTAACATATAAATCAAGGGGTACTTCCTCTTACCAGCTCCTCTTGTATCTGCTGGGCTCGTCTCTTTAACTGAATATCGCACTGATGCCTCAAAAAGCGACTGAAGGAGAAAAAAAAAAAAAGAACACATTCAAACTGACTCTAAAGCCCTATGTTATTATACACCAGCACTCAAGAAGGTACACCTATGACAACGTAACTTGCAGACAACAGGGGTACCTGCTACCGCAAATGTGAACAAAAAGAAGTAACAGCACCAATGCATTTGCTTGTTGGCTGTTCTGTCCGCTTCTGTCAAAAACCAAATACTTACAACCCACCACTATCTGAAATATCCCCTCGTGCCGCAAGAACTATCATGGATGTAGGAACAGATTCTGTCGAAGCCCCACTGAAATGAGCTACACTTGATCTCATACCCAAGCTCTTTCTTCTTCCGGTGCTCTTCCATTTGTTTCCTTTCTTCTTCCAAGTCCTTCAGCTCCCACTGCTGCTTTAATAAATTCTCTTGTTCTTTTTTCAGCTTTGTTGCCTGAACAGGAAAAACAACCACCAAGAAAGGGTACGTCAGAGAGCTAGGACATCCCAGAGAGAGCCTTTGTACTGGAGTTTGTACCCCATTCTGCTCCTCTGCAAGTGGTCAAAATTCTCACTGCAGTAAATATTCCATGTTCATTTAATTCGTGTCTCAGGGACTCACAGCTCCAGAGACACTGTGAGGAGCTCCAGCTGGCAAAGCCTTTGACCTGAACCTGTCACACTTAGAAGTTTCTACAGACCTGTTTCTCATCTGGTACAGCACAAAAAGGTGCTCACATTTCAAGAGAAGCAAACAAAAGCTACCGGAATGCAGTCAGTATGCCAGTGTTCAGGGGAGAGGTCTACACTGCTACACAGAAATTATGTCACAGCTAACTTTGTTCCAGATTTAATCTAGTGGAAACCTGGAGGGGAGAGGTCAAGTCAGTGTTGCTTTATTTACACAAGAAACAATGAATTTCCTTCTCAAATGAGGAGAAACTAAAGATTACCTCTGACTCCTGTAATTTCAGTTCTTCTATTTGTTGAAGCAACGCCTCCGCTTGCTTCTTCTCTTCCAGCTGACGCTTCTCTTCCTCTTGTCTCATTCTTTCCAGTGCATCCCTTTGCGCAATTTCATATTCGTTTTCATAATGTTTTTTCTCTTCAAGTTCAGCTGCTTCTTGCTTTCCAAGCCAAAAGAAAACATGGCATTTAAGGTTAGGCTAACCCAAAAAACCAGCCTCGGGCTCAGGAAATCCACAAATCAAACTCCTGCAAGCTGACACCTATTGGGAAAATATGGAACAAAATATGCTAGGAAGGAACACAAGGACAAAGCCAAACTATCTGCTGATCACTGCCCGAAAATGGTTATCAGTCTATACCCATCCTTCACAGGACGCTGCACAGGTCTGGTGCAAAGCACAGGTGGTCTCACAAATAGACTCAGATTTTCCTATTACAACCTAGATTATTGTTTTAGTTAACTCTGACACCTGTATTTGAAGGCCTTTATTATTCTTTCACATCAAAATCACTGTATTCCCGTATCTAGTAGGTTCGTATTCAAATACTGAGCTCTTGCAGCTTTGCACCAGCTCTGCACTGCAGGTCACTGTTAGATGAGCGCCCAGTGCCACAGTGAATCCTGCAACAGATCCGTTCAGCAGATAGTACTGGATTTTCTAAGAGGCAGATAGCATGTACTTGTTAGACAGGAACGATGGCTCTTCATTAAAAGCATCCTTCCTGTTAGCAGCTACTGTCGTTCTGCGGACACCAGAACTCCCCATCGCTACAGGAACCAGCGCAGCAACCTCAGTCGTTATTTTTGGTACAAGACTGGTGTGAGAAAACAAACAAACAGCCAACTCCTTCCTATTCCTTCCACACCCGAGCCCTGCCTGTACAGGAAGCAGGCTGTCTGCCAGCCAGGTCAAAAGGCACACAGTATCACACTTCCACCTGCTCATGTGCTTCAGGAGTCTGCCCTAGTGACCAGTAACACCAGGGCTACCCCAGCATACCTCGTTTTTTTGCATTAGCTGATCACCCCAAGCCTCCATCACGTGCTTCCTGTGCAGCTCCGACTCCACCTGTAGATGACAACAGATACCATTAGCAGCAGAGGCTCCCTGGTCCCCCAGGGTCTACTGGACTCTCTGGAGCACCATCTGGCCCAGCTGTAGCCCTGAAGTCCCAGCAGGATCTGCCTCTGCAGTGGTGAGCTTGTTTGGGTGTCCTCAGTGCCCACCAGGTCCCAAGCTGAGGGTCAATGTCACACGCCAGTTCTGGGAAACACTACAGTGACACTGAAACCAGGGCTGTGGCGGCTAGACTGGCAGGTTGGTGGAGTAAAGCAGAAGGAAGCGCCATGGACACGGCAGGTACAGCTTTAAAAAGCACCTGAGATATTTACATCATGGGAACTGAAAATCTGCTCTGAGTCAGAAGAGATTTCTGACTCTTTTTGAAAAATACCAGCTTTGGGGGGACTTCTTACACAGTTGAGCCATTTTACTTTTTTGCCTTTTGCTCATCAGAACTTAGGACGATTGCTGTGATTCAAGGTGAGTGACAACAGCAGATACACAACGGCTTTCAAGTTAAAAACTGGCTTCATAAATGCAAGGCGTCGGGGACTAACAAAGCAAGTAGCATCACCTCCCGGAGCTCAGCGTTGTTTTTCTTCCAGTGCTCATAGAGCAGCTGCTCAGCGACCTGGAGACAGGAGAGTGGCATGATGTCAGAGCACAGAAGGACCCCAGGCACCCAGCCCTCCCAAGGCAGCCATTAGTTAAGGACACCGAGCGCTGAAAACCGCAGCCCGGGGCACTTCTCTCCGGCCCCCAGCAAGTCCCGTTCGCGCGCCCACAGCGAGGGAGCGGCGGTACGGGCCGGCAGGGCCGAACGAGCGCTCCTTCACCGGGAGAAGTGGGGAACGAACCCCGGGGCTGCGGGGCCTCTCCCGGCGCCCCGCCTGCCCGG
>NW_010973276.1:1662450-1663045 GCF_000737465.1 Haliaeetus leucocephalus
AACGCCGGCGGCCTCTACGGGAGCCGGCGAGGGACAGGCCGGGAGGAGCTTCGCGGGAAAGGAAGGGGGAAAAGAGGGAAAGGCAAGAGGCAAAAGGCCAGAGGGAAAGGGAAAAGGCAAAAGAGAAAAGGCAAAAGGCAAGCTCCCCGCAGGCTCACACCCCGGGGCGAGCCGGCCCGGTGGAACAGCTTCTGCTGCCACGTTACCTCCATGCCCTGTCCGAGGCCTGGGCGGTGGCGGGACGTGAAGAATCGGTTCGCTGAGCTGGGGGGGCGGTTTGTGGGGGCAGCCGGGCCGGTGCTGGCACGTGTTGTGCTGGGTTAAAGCGCCCAGCGACAGCTCAAGTTTTTATTGCGCTGTAAATACCTCAGGTGGGTTAAAGGTTCCCGTTTCTGGAAGCCTCAGCAGCAACACGGGCCTGGCACTGCCTGCAGAAGCTCGTCCTGTGCCAAACCCTGACCGGGCCGGCTCCTGGCTGACCCACCATGTGCCAAGCACCCAGGGACACCAGGTGCGGGCACAGCCGGCACCGGCTCAGCAGAGGTGGCAGCCGGGGGCCCCCCCCCCCCCCGGGCCCCCCCCAGGGACCACCGGC
>NW_010973276.1:1663055-1663699 GCF_000737465.1 Haliaeetus leucocephalus
CCCCCCCCCACGTGTGCCACCGCCAGTGACACACGGCTCCAGCCTCGGCCTTGTGCCGGCACCTTCTGTGCGAGCCAAAGATCGGTATCGCCCCACAACCCGTTTTTCCAGAATAGCTGGTAAAAACACCAGATCTGGGGCTCTGCCACGGGTAAATCCCCTCCCCACACCCCAACGCCCCCGTTCCCCGTCCCACTGCGGGGAGGGCGAGCTCACCCTGCCTGGACAGAGCTCGGTGTCCTTTAAAATTAATCACTAATTAATCACTCCCACGTTCGGCTTTGGGTTGGGTTGTTTTCCCAGTGCAGGCCAAGGCCCCGCTAACCGAACCATCTGCTCCCGATGAAAAATTTATCTCCCCTAAATAATTAACAACCACCAGCCAGGAATACTGCACCCGGCCAGGGGAGGAACGAACCGCGGTGGGGGAAGATCCGATTTCCCTCCCCCCCCGCCCCGCCGCTACCGGGGCAGGGCCTGCAGGCGCCCGTGAGGCCCGGAGCAGGGGATGACCCGGGGTGAGGTGAGGGCAGGCGGGCGCCCAAACCGGCCAGGCCCGGGCGAGGGGGCTGAGGAGGCTCTGAGGAGAGCAAGGCCCCGCCCCTCAACACAGTCCCCCCGCCCCTCTAGGCCCGCCGCCACGC
>NW_010973276.1:1663842-1664155 GCF_000737465.1 Haliaeetus leucocephalus
GTGCGGAGCGGTGAGGGCCGGGCCGGGCCGGGCCGGGCCGGGCCGGGCCGGGCCATGGCGCTGCTGCTGGAGCACGAGTTCAAGCCGCTGCCGGCCGATAAGCAGATCGAGACGCTGCCCTTCCTGGAAGCTGTGGCGCACCTGCCGCCCTTTTTCGGTGAGCCCGGTCCGGCCGTCTGCGGGGGCGGGAGCTGCGGCAGGGCCCGGCCCGGTACCGGCCCCGCCGCCGCGCCCGGCTGTGACCGTCTGCGGGCAGAGGGCCTCGGGGCCCGCCGGTCCGGGTAGCCCCACCCCAGTCCTAGGGGTCCCCCGG
>NW_010973276.1:1664341-1667405 GCF_000737465.1 Haliaeetus leucocephalus
CTCCCGGGGAAGCAGCCTGGCGGGACCGGGGTTGCATCACGGTCCTGTCAAACCCGCTGAGCAACCCCCGTTGGGAAACATCCCGACGCCAGGGCCCGGACACCTTCCCCCGGTACGCCCCGGCCGGAGGCATCGCTCCCGGGTGGGCAGCTCCCGGCTGGCCTACAGATCCCACCCACCACCCCTCACCCCGTGTCAGGGACGGAGCAGGCGCTGCCGGGACCGTGGGTGCATGCCGTCCCGGCCACCCTCGTGTCACGACGCCTGCGCCATCCCGCTGCCATCCACAATGTCAGCTATTGTGTGATGGCGGCGTGGCAGGGCTCAGCCGGGCAGGACATGGGCAGAGAGGGTCCTGTGTCTGTTGTGTCACTCTGGACCATCACATCGGGGCTGTGTCCTGGAGCCGGGGGGTCAGAGGGTCGCTGGCGGGGCCATGTGCGAAGCCTGAAGAGCCCTTTGCTGGTGCGTGTCTCGGTGTCTTGGCTGCGGTTAAGGTGAAACCTGTTGTTTACAGCTCGGGACTTTGCCATGTCTCCCGTGTCCCCTAAAGACTAATAGTCCTCTCTCCATGTTTCCACAGATTGCCTGGGGACTCCCATCGTCTACTCGCCAGTCAAAGCAGACCTGACTGGAAATATCAAGGTAGGAAGGGACGCAGGTGGGCTCGGGGCGGGGGTGAACCCCCAGGCAGAGATGCTGTGGGAGTGGAGAGGCAAGACCCGGAGGCCTTTAAAAGGGCTTTTCTTCCCATGGGGGCTTTCAGGCTCAGTAGCGGCTCATCTCAGTCGCATGTGTTTGTTAATGGGGTTCCGTGGCAAAAGCACCGTTTAGTGGCCGTGGTGCTCGCTGCAGGCACCACATTTTCCCCACGCCGCAGCTGTAAGCTCCAGCCCAGCTGCTCTCCGGTGCAGCCCGCTGCCACTCTACCCGGCAGCTCCCGGGAGCCAACCCTGCCTTGTCTACCCTCAGAAAATCCGGGCGGTTTACGACTCCAACCCTGCCAAGTTCAAAACGCTGCAGAACATCCTGGAGGTGGAGAAGGAGATGCACGGCTCAGCCTGGCCCAAGACGGGCGCGACGCTGGCGCTGATGTGGTTGAAAAGGTGACTCATGGTGTTGGTGCTCCGGGCTGTGTCCTGGCACGTGGGGAGCTCGTTGAACGCTGGCCAGAGCCTGCTGTGGAGAGTGTGGATCTGGCTGGTCCCTTCGGGCTGGGTCTGGCTGGGATAGCATGGGGTGCTGCATTTTGGGGAGCAGGAATACGCAGGGGCAGGCATCAGCTCTGCGAGGCGGGGTGTGCTGCCAGGGCTGTGGGTTTTGGGGAGGAGCCTGGATATGCATCAGGCTTGGCGGTGCTTTGCTGGAGGCTGGCCAGCAGCATCCCCTTCCCCACCCCCCATCACCTCCGCTCTTCTCACAGGGGCCTGAAGTTCATGCTGGTGTTGCTGCAGAGCATCTCCGATGGCGAGCGGGACGAGGAGCATCCGAACCTCATCCGGGTGAATGCCATGAAGGCTTACGAGATCGCGCTGAAGAAATACCACGGCTGGATGCTGCAGAAGCTGTTCATGGTGAGCGTTCCTGTCTCCATGGAGGAAAGCAGCCTTTCTTTAAGCCCAGTTGCTCCGTTAGTTGCCCCGAGAAGTGATGTGCTTTAGAGGAACAAAGGCTTGGAAACATGGGAAGCTGCTGATCTATTTTGAGCAGTATTTCCTGGGGACCCTCTCTGCACATCCCTGCTTCTCTGAGGGTGGCTTCTCCAGCCACCATCCCCAAGGTTGTTCCTGAGTGCTCAGAGGTGCACAGGAACAACCCAAACCAGGGTCCTGCATGTGGAATGGGGAGGACTTTGAGTTTGTGGGAGCCTTACAGCTTCTTCCTCTGTTTTACAGGGCTCAGTCTATGCTCTTCCGTACAAATCAGATTTGCTGAAGGCATTAGAGAAAGGTAAAGACGTCAAAGAGGAGGAAAGCATAGAGAAGATTCATCAGTTTCTCTTGAGGGTCACTCCCATCCTGGATGCGATTTATGAGATGTACACAAAGATGAACGCCGAGCTGAGCTACAAAGCCTAAGGCTTGCACGGGACTGGCAGGGCTGAAATAAGGTGTGACGGGTGCTACCTGTGTCTTAATCACTGAGGCAGCCAGGGCTGCTCCCGGCTGTCAGGCGACTTTGATTCTCCTCTGGATCTGCAGTGGATAACCTGTTTTCTTAAAAAAGAAAAAAAAAATTCATTTTCTATTGAGAATATGGCAATAAAACAATTGTACCCCATGTTATCGTAGGATTTCTCAAGCTTTTATACTAAAGAGGAAAAACAAGTGTTCCTAGTCCTAACCACCGGGTTCGTGTCTACTGCGGTACAGGGAATGAAGCGCGGCTGGCGGCAGCGTCCCGCTGATGCTGCCTTGACTCTTGGACTGCACCGCTGCACCCTCGGCTGCACTGCGCCTGGTACCCGCAGCGTGCTGACGGGCACCCGATCGGCACCCGAGTGAGAAAGTTCCCGAATGATGCCAACGGTGCCCGTGGCAGAGGAGCTGATGATTTTCCCCAGTGACCCCCAGTTCCTCCAGCACCTGCGTGGGAGTGAGTCCCCTCTGCTGGGACGGCTGCACTGGCCGAAGCCGGGGGACTGTCCTGACACGGTGTTTGTGGGAGCACGTGTTGCCTTGTTCACCAGCCGCCTTACAGTGCTGCCGAGACCCATGTTGGCGGGGCAGGGAAGCAAAATTTAATAAAAACTCACTGTAACCTCAGCCTGGGCAGCTGTTTTGGGGCTTGTTCCTGGGGGGGGCTGTTTCAGGGAGGGTGATTTTGGGGGCTGTGCCAGGGGGCGGAGGGCTGTTTTCAGGAGAGTTTTTGGGGCTGCTTCAGGGAGGGTGTTTCAGGGCTTGTTCCTGGGGGGCTGTTTCAGGGAGGGAGATTTGGGGGGCTTTTCCTGGGGGGGCTGTTTACAGGAGAGTTTGGAGGGCTCTTCCCTGTGGGGGCTGTTTCAGGGATGTTGTTCTGGGGGGCTTGTTTTGGGGAGGGATTGTTTTGGGGAGACTGTCGGGGC
>NW_010973276.1:1667415-1669072 GCF_000737465.1 Haliaeetus leucocephalus
GGGGGGACACACGGGACGTGGGGTCCCGCGGGGGGCGGCACGACCGTGGCGGGGGCCGGGACGCAGGTACCGGGGCGGGACACGGGGACCGGGGCAGGATGGAGCCCCGGGGTAGGACAGAGAGACCGGGGCAGGATGGAGCCCCGGGGTGGGACACGGGGACTGGGGCAGGATGGAACCCCCGGGGCAAGGGCAGGGCGGCAGGCCGAGGTGGGCCAGGCAGGGTGCAGACCCCCTGGCACTGTGGGGTCCTGACCTGTCTGGCCAGTTCGGGGTCTCACTGCTCCGAGGGTGAGGGGCCGGGTGCGTTCCCACGGGGAGCTTTGAGGAGGGGGTCACCAACGGCTCTGAAAGTCATCCCTTGGACCACGGGGAGTTCACGGCTCTCGCCCAGGTGAGCGCGGTCCCGGCGGTGCGGTTTATTTTGGAAGGTGGCTGGTTCACTCCGGATGAGCGTTTCCACCGGGGCTGGACATGAACACTGCGATGTGGTTTCAGTGATTCATTCTTACCCAGAGCCCTTCGTGCTTTAGTTTGAGGAACACTTTAACCACCTGCTAATGGGGTATCCTCCCTGCCACCCGCCCAGGGCATGCCCCTGCACATCCCAGTGTTGGTGCCGGTGTCCGTGCCCCCACGGTGGGCCGGAGTGGGAGACTAACTGGGGATACTGGTCTGGCTGGGAGGTAACTTGGTGGAAAGCTGGGGAGAGGTGGGAGCACACGTGGGGGAGTGGGCGGGAAGGTTTGCGTTGGGTGGGAGAGCCAGAGCCATGCCTCAGCGCGCAGTGAACTGCGCCGACTCATTTATTCCATGGGGTGAGGAAGTCTGAAAAATAAAAAACCCAAATAACGAACAAGCCAAATAAAACCCCATTGACAGCACCTTTCCTGGCAGCAGCTGGACCCAGGGGAGCGCCCAGGCTGATGGCACCAGCCAGTGAGCCCGTCGTTTCTGACATGAGCTTCCTGCCCTGGTCCCTGGCGGCAGTGCCGGCTCCCGGTCCCACCCGCCCTTTCCACTTGTCCCCTCACTTCTGCTCCGTGTCTCCCTGGGCATCCCCAGGGCTGCCTTGCTGCCCGGCCGAGTCCCCCCACCAATGTCCTCGGCTGCTTCCTACAGGGAACCATGTCCCGTGCCGGTGGCTCCCTGGCTCTGCCCTGGGCTCCAGCCGCATGTGACAGCCCGCACCATGTTTGGGCTTTTCCCTAAAGCTGTGCCTGTCTGGGGCTGGGATTTCCAATGCAGCTCAGAGGGGTCCAGCGCTCCGTCCCCTTGCGCAGCCCGCAGGGTCAGCGTGCTTGGCAATCCTCTCTTCTCTGTTGTCCAAGGACAAACATGGCCGTGCAAGGGCCCGTGTTTGCCCGGGGTCGGGGTGTGGGACCTGCGGGCTTTGGCAGGTGCTTGTGGAATTTCTTGCAGAGAGGGCGATGGCAGGAAAGTCAGCAAAGAGGAGAAACCGTGTGGGCTCTGCAGCTCGCTCTGTGTCTCCCCAGGGCTGCACTGTCCCCGCTGGGTGTCCCCCAGGGCAGCAGGGAGGAGGGGACTGCAGCCTGGGATCCCCCCACTGCTGCAGGATTTCGGGGCCGCTTGCAGCCCTCACCCCCCCCCCCCCCCCCCCTGCCCCCCTGCCCTCCGGATCCTCAGCCCCGCGCGG
>NW_010973276.1:1669082-1713173 GCF_000737465.1 Haliaeetus leucocephalus
CCCCCCCATGTCCCTGGGAGCATCGTGGGCCCCCGCCGTGGGGCTGCCATGGGCAGCTGTGGGACACGCTGCCTAATTAGAAGCACGTTATCCGACAGATATCCCTGCCCGTCCCGGGAGGGCCCAGCCTGCCATTATGGCTCGTTGTACAAAGCTGCAGCCCAGCAGCAAATGATACGTTTCCCGGCTGCTTTTTCTGTCCCAGGACCCGCAGGGAGGGCTGAGCTCCCCGGAGGCAGGAGCTGGGCTGAGCCTTAACACTGCTGTGTTTTGTGGGTGTGTTTTGGTGGAAAGCAGGGTTGGGGGACAGCCCAGGGTCACTCACCTGCCTGTCCGTGCCCCTGCCAGCACCGCCTGCCCAGAGGGACCTGGCAGGCAGGACACGGCGGTTCCCGTGCCATGGTGCAGTCCTTTGCTGTCCGTGCTGGTAGCGTGGCTCTCCTGCAGCCCCGTTTCCTCTGGGTAACCTAAACCCATAATTTCTTGTCCTAACCGCTGCTCCCGCCAGGCAGCACCCACAGGCTGTGACCTCCCCATGCTGCGTCCGTCCCCTCCCCGGTGCCCAGTGTGGCCGTGCCGGCACTGCCGGCTCCCACAGCCGGATCCCACCGAGCCCCCCAAGGCTGCGGGAGTGGTGGGGCATCGAGGACCAGCCCCAGCCCCGCTCCCAGCCCCGCTCCCAGCCCCGCTGCGGCTCATTGCCTCTGGGCGCTTCTCTGGGAGAGGGGTGTATCCCAGGAATGTTTTCTTTCCTTGGGCGGCAGATCGGAGCACACAGGGTCTGCTCTGTGCCCTGTCCTGGGCTGCACCCAAGCTGACCGCAGTGGGGAGAGGCAGCGGGGCCGGGCTCGCCCTTGCCCATTACAGCTGCGCTTTGAAGCCGGCAGCACCACAGCCGGTGGGCCCTCTGCAGAGGTGAGGGGTCCCCACGGCTGGGTAGGTGGGCACTGAGGAGAGTCAGGGCAGGCGGGAGCAGCTGGGAGACCTTGGGCTGCAGGGGGTCTCACTGGCCCCAACAGCTGCCGGGGTCGGCGTGGGATCTGCTCCCACGTGGGGGCACGGTGCCCCGTGGGAGAGGATGGGGAGGGACAGGGATTATTTGGGGATGACATTGGGTTTTCCTCTGCCAGGTCTCCCGCTCTCGTGGAAAGAGCTGGGGGTTGCAGCCACGCAGGCAGGCTGCTCGTTCCTGTCCCCCTGGCCAGGGAGCATGGCAGATGCCGAAGACCCCCCACGCGCTGCTGGCAGTGATGCCGGTGAGGGGCCGGGGGATGACAGTTCTCTCCAGAATGACTCCTTCCCTCTCTCCTCGCTGGCCAACCTGTTTGAAAGCGAGGACACCCCATCCTCTGCCGAGGCAGCCCGGGGCCCCCCCGGCGCTGGGGATGGAAAGCAAAACCTCCGCATGAAATTCCACGGGGCTTTCCGGAAAGGTGCCCCGAAGCCCATGGAGCTGCTGGAGGCTACCATCTATGAGTCGGCTGTGGTCCCTGCACCCAAGAAAGCCCCCATGGACTCCCTCTTTGACTATGGCACCTACCGCCATCACCCCAGCGAGAACAAGCGCTGGCGCAGGAGGGTTGCGGAGTGAGTATGGCGATGCCTGTGCACCCCGGTGCTGGCAGGGAGCGATGGGGTGGGGGGCACCCCGGGCACGCTGGATGCAACATGACGGGTATGGGGATACTCAGCAGCTGGGGATGGGGACAGACCCCTCGTGGCTCTCTGGGTGGTCCTTTGGGGTGCTTTGGGCAGGGGGTGCCATACAGAGAGAACAGCTCCCAGCCAGGCCCAGTGGCAGCGCTGGGCTGCGCCACGCTGCCCCATGCCGTGCCACAGTGCCCTATGCCACGCCACGGCGTGGGTCTGCAGCCCCGCTGTGCCGTGGGGCCGAGAGCGTGGCTCCCCTTCCCCCTTTGCCGGTGCCGTGAAAGAGGCTCTGTGCGCCCAGCCGCTCCCCTGGCCGGTGCGGACGTCTGGCTCCCCGGCATGAAAGGGCTTTTCAGGAGGGCCTCCACCCTCCCCGCGCCAGGAAACCGGAGCTGGGGGGGGCAGCCCGCGGCCGGCCACACAATGCCCCTCTGTGCCGGGCACCTGGGGCGGCCGCCGTGTCCCCCCGCCACTGTCCTCACCCCAGGGGTGCAGCCTGGCCAGGTCCCTTGGGTGGGCAGGGATGCAGGTGGGTGGAGGGGGCCGGGATGCCCCACGTGCCCCCTGCCCCAGAGACCCCTGGCTGGGGCAACTGCCATCCATCCTCCTCCCCCCGCCATTCCCGGTGCCCGGAGCTGGCCGGTTGTCCCGCTGCCACCGACTGCTCCGACCGGTCTGGCTTTGCCCACGGCGCTGGAGCGTGACTGAACTCGAGGCCCGTCCCTGCTGGGAGGGGCACGGCTGGGGGCCCAAAATACTGCAGCACCCAGCTGGGAGCTGGCAAGATGCCCACCAGCCCCTGTGGGCAATACTGAGAGGTGGGATGCTGGGAGAACTGGGCTGCTGTGGGTGGGGAGGCTGCCCCGGCCCCATGGGCGACCGTGGCTGGGGGGTGCCCCCGGCTGCCCATGCCCTTCGGTGGCAGCTAAGCACCCTCAAGCTCATCACATGGGTGGGAAACTGAGGCAGCGGCTCTGGACCCCAGTGCTGGCGCTTCTCCTGCAGGAAGCAGGCGCCGGGCATGAAGGCGCCGGCTCCCAACCCGCCCCCCGTCCTCAAGGTCTTCAACAGACCCATCCTTTTCGACATCGTCTCCCGGGGGTCCCCGGCTGGCCTGGACGGGCTCCTCTCCTTCCTCCTCACCCACAAGAAGCGCCTGACGGATGAGGAGTTTCGAGGTGAGCACCTGGGGCTGGTTCTGCTCTGGGACTGGGGCTGCGCCATGCCACCAGTGGTCCCTGTGTCCCCTCGGGAATGGTGATGCATAGCCCTGGCACGGGGAGGCTGCGATGTGCGGTGCCCGGGAGGAGCTGGGGATTTGACCAGGGAGTGCAGGGGTGCAGGGCTGGGCACCCCCATAGCCTGGTGGGCTCGCCCTGGCCCCCCCTCAGCACCCTCTGCTCCCAGAGCCCTCCACGGGGAAGACCTGCCTGCCCAAGGCGCTGCTCAACCTGAGCGGGGGCAGGAATGACACCATCCCCCTCCTCCTTGACATCGCCGAGAAGACGGGCAACATGCGGGAGTTCATCAACTCGCCCTTCAGGGATGTCTACTACCGAGGTAGGGGGGCACGGGGGTGCTGCTAGACCTGCCCGGGTATTGGGGACCCCAGGGAGGTTTGGGGACTGGAGCAGCAGGGACCCTGGGGAGGATGGAGGATGCTGGCAGGTTGGGGACCAAAGCAGTGAGGACCCCAGGGAGGCTGAGGAGTTCCAGGGGGGCTTGGTGACTGCAGCAGCAGGTACCCTGGGAAGGCCAGAGACCTGGGGGAAGTCGCGGGGCGAGACGGCGGGGCTGACAGGTGCCGGCGGTGCAGGTCAGACAGCCCTGCACATCGCCATCGAGCGCCGCTGCAAGCACTACGTGGAGCTGCTGGTGGAGAAGGGAGCAGATGTGCATGCCCAGGCCCGCGGCCGCTTCTTCCAGCCCAAGGACGAGGGTGGCTACTTCTACTTTGGTGAGTGGGGAGGGAGCTGGTGGGTTGCTCGGAGGGCACCGCCTGCACCCCAGGGATGCCCCGGTGACAGGCTGAGTCCCGACAGCGTGCTGTCCCTGCAGGCGAGCTGCCCCTCTCGCTGGCCGCCTGCACCAACCAGCCCCACATCGTGCACTACCTGACGGAGAACGGGCACAAGCAGGCGGACCTGCGGCGCCAGGACTCTCGTGGCAATACCGTGCTGCACGCCCTGGTCGCTATCGCCGACAACACCCGCGAGAACACCAAGTTCGTCACCAAGATGTACGACCTGCTCCTCGTCAAGTGTGCCAAGCTCTTCCCCGACACCAATCTGGAGACGCTGCTCAACAACGATGGCCTCTCCCCCCTCATGATGGCTGCCAAGACCGGCAAGATTGGGGTACGGTGACCCCCCCCAGTTGCAATCTGTCTGCCGCGCCGCCCCCATCAGCTCTTGGCTGAGACCTGTCACACTCGGTGCACGTCCTTGACAGCAGCGAGCAGCACGGCTTCCCTCTGCAGATGATGCTAGAAACCTGCATGTGCAGCCTATTAACCTGGCTAATTAACCTTTCCCTAATTAACCCCAGGCTCTTGGTACGTCCTGTCTTTTCCCCTGACTTGCCCTTGTCCTCCACTGGTGCGGGCAGGGGGGTCGTTAAAAATGCAAAAGCTGCAGCATCCCGGGGGGCTGCCTGCCTGCCGCGACAGTGTCCCTGCACCCCAGGAGCACCCCAGGCCCCCGTGGGGTGCGGGGGGGGGTTGGGGTGTGCAGCGGTAGAAGGGGAGCTGCCTAGGGTGGGGTGGGAGGAGAGCAGGGTGTCCCGAGCAGGCGGGGGCCAGATGCGGGTTTGCCCACGGGCGAGTGGTCCTCCCTCTGGTAGATCTTCCAGCACATCATCCGACGGGAGATCACGGACGAGGACGCCCGGCACCTCTCACGGAAGTTTAAGGACTGGGCGTATGGCCCCGTCTACTCCTCCCTCTACGACCTCTCCTCGCTGGACACCTGCGGGGAAGAGGTGTCTGTGCTGGAGATCCTTGTCTACAACAGCAAGATTGAGGTGCGCAGGGACCGGGGCGGTGGGGGACCTGGGAGGACCATGGGGCTGGGTCCCTGCTGACAGTGCCCGTGTCCCGCCAGAACCGCCATGAGATGTTGGCCGTGGAGCCCATCAACGAGCTGCTGCGTGACAAGTGGCGCAAGTTTGGGGCCGTCTCGTTCTACATCAGCGTGGTCTCCTACCTCTGTGCCATGGTCATCTTCACCCTTGTTGCCTACTACCGCCCCATGGAAGGCCCCGTGAGTCCTGTGTCACCGTGGCACAGCCCCATGGGCCAGCGACTCCTGGCAGGGGGGGGTTTGCCGGGTCTCTGCCCCAAGCAGCCCTGCCTGTCCTGGGACGGTGGAGCAGCTCAGCTCTGTCCTTTCCCCGCAGCCTCCCTACCCGTACATCACCACTGTCGACTACCTGCGCCTGGCTGGGGAGATCATCACCCTTCTCACCGGCATCCTCTTCTTCTTCACAAACGTCAGTGTGGCGAGGCGGGGGGTCCTCCCGTGGGACAGCTGAGCCCTCCTGGTCTCCATGCAAGGAGTGACTCGAGGGTGACAGCACCATGTCCTAAAGCATCAGCCCCTGCCGTGATGCCTCCAGGACACCGGGACCCTGCCGCAAAGGGGCTTGCTCCCCTGACCCCCCCAACCTCTCCCTCTCTCCTCCAGATCAAAGATCTGTTCATGAAGAAGTGCCCAGGCGTGAACTCCTTCTTCATAGACGGCTCCTTCCAGCTGCTCTAGTACGTGGGGAACCCCTGGGGTCTCCCCGAGCCACAGCACCCCCGGGCTTGCAAGGGGCAGTAGCCAACGATGACTGTGGGTGCAGGGTCTGACCCCAGCTCTCCTCCAGCTTCATCTACTCGGTGCTGGTGATCGTCACGGCGGGGCTGTACCTGGGCGGCATTGAGGCGTACCTGGCTGTCATGGTCTTCGCGCTGGTCCTGGGCTGGATGAATGCGCTGTACTTCACCCGAGGGCTCAAGCTGACGGGGACCTACAGCATCATGATCCAGAAGGTCTGGTGGGGTCAGGGGTCTTCCCCTTCCCCAGCAGGGCTGGTCCTCCTATGGATGTGTGGCCCAAAAGGAGGGTCCTCCATGCTTTCTTTAGGGTTTCTTGTGGCTCACCAATGCCCTGCTCTCAGCCCGACCATCTCTGCGGCATGGCTCGGCCATGGTGCCTGGGCATACAGCTGGGCACTGTGGCCGAGCACGTCTCACCCCACTCTCTATCACTTGCAGATCCTCTTCAAAGACCTTTTCCGCTTTCTCCTGGTCTACTTGCTCTTCATGATCGGCTATGCGTCAGGTAGGTGCGTGGCTGGCAAGCTGGGGCTCAGGGGAAGGACAAGCCCTGCGGCACAGCACGGCCTGGCACAGCATGACAGGGCAGAGGTCTGCAGAGCCCCTGCTCCATCCTACCCATCTGCAGGCTCAGCCTTTGCCTCCTCCTGTGGTGGAGAGGGGCTCAGCCAGCATGGAGCCGTGTGGGGGCCCGCTGTGAACCCCATTCTTGCTGCTGCCTCCACGGACTCGCCATCCCTGTCCCTCCTCCCCCAGCTCTGGTGTCCCTCCTCAACCCGTGTCCCAGCAGTGAGTCCTGTGGCGAGGAGCAGTCCAACTGCACGGTGCCCACCTACCCCTCCTGCCGGGACAGCCAGACCTTCAGCACCTTCCTGCTCGACCTCTTTAAGCTCACCATTGGCATGGGTGACCTGGAGATGCTTGAGAGTGCCAAGTACCCTGGTGTCTTCATCATCCTCCTCGTCACCTACATCATCCTCACCTTTGTGCTCCTCCTCAACATGCTCATCGCTCTCATGGGTGAGACTGTGGGCCAAGTCTCCAAGGAGAGCAAGCACATCTGGAAGCTGCAGGTACCACCCCAGGGCTGCCTGTGCCAGGGAGGGGCTGCAGCACCCCAAGTTCCATCAAGGCAGCACCACCTGGGCAAGGGACTCCCATGCCCGCATTCCCAAGTGGCTGAGGGGTCCCTGATGTCCCCGGCAGTGGGCCACCACCATCCTGGACATCGAACGCTCCTTCCCTGTGTTCCTGCGGAAAGCCTTCCGCTCGGGGGAGATGGTCACTGTGGGGAAGGGCACCGATGGGACGCCTGACCGCCGCTGGTGCTTCAGGTAAAGGCAGGCACCCTCGGGAGCTGGGGACCGGGAGCAGCTGAGCCTCTCCCACTGCAGCGAGCAGCATTTCGGGGTGATGGTGCCGTGCTTTCGTTTGCTGGGTAGTTTGTACTAATCTGGAGCCAGGTGGCATTACTGGTGGTGGGATGGCACAAGGATGCAGGAGCTAATGCTCTGGCACCCAGCCGCTCCGTGCAGCCCTTCCGGGTCTGACCTTCCCTGCAGGGTGGACGAGGTGAACTGGTCCCACTGGAACCAGAACCTGGGCATCATCAGCGAGGACCCGGGCAAGAGCGACACGTACCAGTACTATGGCTTCTCCCACACCGTGGGCCGGCTGCGGAGAGGTAGGCATGGTGCTGTGGGCTGGGAGCATCCCTTGGGATGCTGCTTGCAGCCTCTGATGAGCCCCAAGAGCAGATTTGCTTTGGGGCCTGGGTGGCACAGGGCTGACCAGCAAGGTGGGAGCAGCCACAGGCTCCTGGCTCTGACAAATTCCTGCCATCTCTGCAGATCGCTGGTCGACGGTGGTGCCACGCGTTGTGGAGCTCAACAAGAGCTGCCAGCCGGAGGAGGTGGTGGTGCCGCTGGGGACCGTGGGGACGGCGGAGATGCGGGAGCGGCGGCATGGCCAGGCCCCGAGCTCCCCGCTCTAGCACAGCGGTGCTGGGAGCCGATGGACTCTGCCCAGGCCCCCGGCACGGCCCCGGCACAGCCAGCAGGATCATGGACTAGGCTGGATGGTGCTTGTCTGCTCCTCAGGGAATCATGCAGCCTCTGTCCCTCCAGCAGCTGCTGTCCCAGTGGGTGTCCAGCCTGGATGGGGGGTCCTGGCTCTGCCCTGGCGGTCTCCGGCTCACTCGGATGAGCTCCAGTGCCGCCGCTTCGCTTTGCCACACTGGGGCTGTTGGTTGTGCCAGGCTGGGAACCTCTGCCGCTGGCAGGGTGCAGGGAGCGTGGCCCCCTCCACCCACAAAGGCCAATGGTTTTTGCTACATGTTTTTGCACAAGATTTATACGACTATTTATTTAGCAATAAAGACTGGCCTGCCGCCGCTGCCTCCTCCTGGCATTGACTGATTCCAGCTGGGAGAGTGTCGCTGCAGGCAGGTCTCTGGGAGGGAGGCAGGAGCTTGCTGCTCCCTGTGCCATGGTGGAAGGCCACCCGACACACCGAGCTCATGCTCCTCTGCAGACGGACCCTCCCGCGGTGCCCTGTGCCGCCTGGAGCCTGCTGCCAACCTGGCAGGGCACTGCGATGGTACGGAGCGGGCAGAAGCCCACGGGACCCTGGGCAGAGCACCATGTGTGGCCGCAGATGTGCAGGGCCGCACCGAGCAGCGGATGGGGTCGTGGCTGGCTGCAGCACCCGGTGTCACCCTCCTGGCCTTGGCTGCTCTGCCTGGGAGATGGGAGAGCCCGGGCCTGGCAGCCCTGCGCTCATCCGGAGGTGCGTGGGCAGCAGCGCGCAGCTGCCGTTGCATGGCTGCAGTACGTGGGTATGATGCACAGCTGTGGCACACGCAGCTATGCTAGATGGCTGTGGTGCAGGGCTGTGGTGCAGGGCCCACGGCGCAGGGCCGGCGATGCCCGACTGCATCCCGTCGGGGCCGCTGTTCCACTGGAGGGCACCACACACCGCGCAATGCCGGATTCGGCCCCGGCAGGCAGGAGGGAACCCGGGGCCGGGCCCCGCCGGGCTCCTGCCCCCACGTCCTGCTGGGCAGCCCCGGGCTGGGGGGCAGCCGGACCGGGGGCGAACCGAGGGTCTGCGGCCGAGCTGGGCACCCGCCCCGGTGTCCCTGCGCACCCCTCGCCCCGTCCTCGGGTGGGGACCGGCCTGCGGGATGCGGGTCCGCGGGATGAGGCCGGTGTCCGGCTCCTGCTGGCTGCCCTTGCCATGTCCTGCTGTCGGGCAGGGAATGGGGGTGAAGCGGGGGGGCTGGCGGCTGCCCGGCTGGTGCAGGATGAACTCCCGGCAGGATGGGCAGCGGGACAGGCAGTACTGCCTGGGCAGGATGCTCCCCATCCCATCCCCATCCCCATCCCATCCCTTTCCCCATCCCATCCCCTCCAATTCCCATCCCATCCCCATCCCACCCCTTTCCCCATCCCATCCCCTCCAATCCCAATCCCATCCCCTCCAATCCCCATCCCATCCCATCCCGCCTCTTTAACCGTGTTGCTCCTTTTCTGCTCATCTCCCCTCGCAGCCATCTGCAACGGCGTAGTTTCCTTTTGCAGCCGGGCATTGTGTAGGTCTGAAGGACTGACTGGGCTGGCACGATGGCATGGTGGCAGGGACACTGGCCAGGGCCTTGGAGGCAGCCCAGCTCGCTAAGCAAATGATATAGCAGAAAAGGGGACACTTCTTCAAACTTGATTACTCGCCGTTAGCTTTAACTGCACTGTCTCCGTTTAAATGTGATTTACATATATCTCTCATATTGTGGTTTAAGTATTTCCCCAGGGTGAGGGAATGAATAAGTTTCATTATCACTACTTAGGAGAGGCTGAGGTTTCAGCTCTCGGCTCACGCTGCATAATCGAATGAGGACCTGAGCCGGCTCCTGCTTTCACGCCAGCTGTTATTTGAAAATGATAAACTTTGCTTTTGCCCAGCCGGGCGGCCAGGCCCCACCAGGTACACGGCGGCCAGTGCTGGCCGGGCAATGTGGAGCAGCTGGGCGAGCCCCGGCACGGGGCTCGGCCGCCCAGCGTGCCAGAGGTGGGTTCTGTGCCATGGCTGCCCCCAGCTACAGTGCCGGAGATGCGATTTTCCAGCGTAATTGGTAATAAACTGTTTTTTTTCACTCCCGTGCAAATTCTAATGTCCCAAAGCTGAGGGGCTGTGCGTGAGCAGGGTTTGAAGTGGTTGGGATGCAGGAAAGGCAGACATCGGCGTGCCCTAGCACCCTGTGCTATCATGCTAGAGCCCATGGTGGCTCGGTGGGGATGGGGATACCACAGCCACGACGGTGACATCCCGGCATGAGATGCTTCTGCCACCTTCGGGGCTGCAGGACTTGCATTTGGCCCTTTTATACCCTGCTCTCCTAAGCCCTGAGCTATTGCACCCTCTGCCTTCAGGCATGGCCACGGAGGTGGGGGGCATCCTGAGGGGCTGGTGGGCTGGGGGTGCTTCGGCACGGCCCCCTCCCGCCCCCCCACCGCCCTGCCAGCGATGACAAACCCAACAAAAGGAAGAGAAAAGCACTTGTCATCCAGAATGCGGAGCGCGGAAGCAAATTTATTTTTAGATAAATCTAAAGCTTAATTTGTGAAGCTAATATCAATCAAAATGAGAGATGGGGTTTTTTAAGTCTTTTTGCAGCCATGCAATTTATACTGCCTGTCTCTTCTCCTCACTCTCAAGCAGCAAAGGTGGCCGCTAAGTTTAATATCAGCCTCATGCACACCTGCCTTAGAAATTATTATTATTTTAATAGGAAGATATTTGCAGACCAGAAATGGGATCGTTTCCCCCCGCTGCGTTCCTGCAGCACTCGTGGGGTGCTGCGCCCTGCAGGGGTGTGGGGGCATGGTGGCTTTGCCCTGAGTGCTGGGATGCATCTTGGGGGTCCTTGCCCCATCTCCAGCTGGTGTCCACACGCGTGTCGGGTCCCCAGGGACTCACCTGCACCCACCGGAGCCGGCATTGTGGCAGCCCTGGATGGAGGCAGGTGCCCACCAAGGAGGGACACATTTATTTTGGATTATGCATTTGAAGTCCTCCCGTGCACAGTGAAGTCCTCCTCCAAGAGAGAGCTATCTGAGGGGAGAATTAACCTGCTAAATAATAAAAACCCCGCGCACCTCCTAATGAAATGTAATGACTTTGAGACCGGCAAGATGGATCGCGCCGTCGCTCCCAGCCGTTCGCCCTGATTTATGGCAATGTGGGAAATATGATGGAGGCAGCGCTAATGAATCCCCCCCCCTCCAAGGAGCACTGGTAATGGAGCAAAGTTTCTCCTGGGGCCCGCAGTGAGGCTCCTTGCACCAGGCAGCCCTGGCCTCCGTAGGGTCCCCCCACTTTGGTAGCCCCCAAAGCAGGGGGGAGCCCCACAGAGGGGTCGCAGCTGGCACCACCACTCTGTGCCCAGCACAGAGGGACCCACCAGCACTGCCGTGCTTCAGCCTCACGTTTCTTTTGATGTGGCATATTTTAATGACAAAGATCTAAGCAAATATCTTCCTCCAGCCGATCTAATTTTAACGCGTAGACAGGCAATGGCATCCCACCCCCACCCCCCCCAGTAACATTAACCTCCGTGAAAATTTCCTTTTGTCCCAATTTCTCTTTGTTCCCTGGATGGGCTGTCATGCCGCTCACTGCTGGTGACAGAGCGGTCCTCTCCTGGCATGCCATAAATATCGGCAGAACCACACGCACCATGGTTATGGCAAGAGAGTGAATGAGACAAATGGAGCCACGCTCCCTGGGTGCAGCTGTGGCCGTGGGGCAGCTCCGGGCACGCGGCTGCACGGCTGTGTCCCTGTCCCCATCCCTGTCCCCCCATCCCTGTTCTCATCCCTGGCAGACCTGGAGGGGGAGCAGCAAAAAGGCAAAAAATAATAAAGCTTTGCCCCTGACAAACCAGCCCTCTGCCCCCAGTTCACGTCCACGGCCATGGTGTGTTTTGGGTGCCCCCCCGCCACGCGCAGCTCAGGCTGGTGGGTCGTGGCCTCTCCACACTGCCGGGTGCCTGGCTGTGGGTACCACTACACCTGCAACCTGCCGTGGGTTTCTGCCGGGACCGGTCCGACAGCCAGCGCTGGCCGTGGGCAAGGGTGGGCAGGAACCGGTTGAAAAATGATCTTAATTCTGCAGGTGGATAAGTGGAAAATAAAGCCATCGCTGCCGGTGCCCTCGCAGCCATGCCGGGGGTCGCAGGCAGCTGTGGGCAGGGGTGCGAGCGGGCAGCCGAGCCCCCCACCGCCCTCAGCCCCCTCCCCGGCCAGGATAACAGCACACCATATGTCACCGCCGCGGGACGCGGGGGCCGGGGAGACGTGCCCTCCGCCCAGAGCTATTTGGGATTTAATACTATTATCCTAATGCAACCGGCTCTTTGTTCGGGCCGGGAAGCTGCTGCCGGGGCAGAGCAGGGGGGTGGTCGGGGTTAGGGGAGATCAGCCCCCTCCCAGCCAGAGCGGGGCTGCCGGAGACCCCCCCCCATCCTGCCCCGGCACCAGGAACCCTCCTGCTGGAGGGAAAATCGGTGGCAAACTCGCCGCAGATGATGGATGGCAGGGGAGATGCCAGCACCGCACCGGTGCCAGCTGCAGGTCCTGGGATGGGGATGGGGTACCCGACCCCCAGCACCCATCACCGGGCCCTCGGGGCTGCGAGAGGCGAGCATCCCGCGGGTGCACACAGGGCCGCAGCCCTAATCCCTGGGGATTTGGCCCACGTGCACCCACCTCGCCCGGCCACCCTTTGGTGGTGCCACGCCGGATTAATGGCTCAGCGTCGTTAGCAGGTTATTTATAGGTGCTCCTCCGTGCCCTAAAAATCTGCGGGAGGAAGGCAGGGAGCGAGGGGTTGGGGGGGGTCCCAGCTGGGGTGGAGGGGAGCCCAGGGGTGGCCACAGCAAAGCAAAGAGACTCCAGAGCACATGTCCAGCGATATCCTGGTTTTACTTTGGGAAAAACACCATCCGGACACATGGTTTGCGGGTTTTGTGTTTTTTTGGTTTTTTTTTTTTTTTTCATTTGTTTTCTCTCATTTTTAAAACAATATAGTGCAGCCAGCACTTCTCACAGTAGAATATAATGGTCAATTTTAGTATAAAAAAAAAACATTCTCAGAGATTTGTAAATGCACTTAGTGCTTGAACAGGCCTTTCAGGGATACAGTACCTCTTTTCCGAGCACAATCACCTTGGGTTTCATCGGGGTATTTTTCTTTTTTTTTCCTTTAAACATCAAAACACTTTGTATTTTGTGGTGCGGAGCCTTTTTTAAATGAATAAATCTATTAAACACAGAATTACACATAGTGAATAACGGACCATAATGAGCATTTTGGAACTGTTTTTTTAAAAAAAAAAAAAGGAGAAAAAAGGAGGGATGTCAGCGCCCCGGGAACCATGGTCGCCTCTAACCCAGAACCAAGGTAGAACTGACAATAAGGGGAGAAAAAAAAAAAACAAACAAAAAAACCCAGCCTGGAAATGTGAGACCCGGGCAGGTTCCCGGAGGTGCCACGGGAAGGGAGAGGGGCCGGGGGTCCTGCTGGGCGCCTGGCATGGGGCCACCAAACCTCCCGGTTGAGTGGGAATAGGAGCCGGTGGCCAACGCGGGACCGGGCGAGAAGAGGAGGAGGAGGAGGAGGAGGAAGAGGGGCGGGAGGAGACTCTGTAGCAGCCAACACGTAGATGTACAGCCTAGTCAACTAAAAAAAGAAAAAAAAATTAAAAAAAAAAAAATCTGTTCAAGTTTTCAAGTGTTTTTCTTAAATAGCCTCCAGACTGTCCCCAATTATTAGCTTTAATCAAAGCAGTGCAAGTTACGGACTTCAGCTACAGGTCAGGCGCGAGCTCCCTGTGGCCACCGCGCACCGGCTGGCTGCCGGGCTGGCACCGGCTGCCAGCGAGCCTCTCGGCCGGCCGCGGCACAGGGCTCTGCCCCGCACGGATCCGGCCGGGCGCCCGGAGCGGAGCCTCCTCTCCCTGGATAGCAGCAACTCGTAGCGATTCCCTGTTCACATTCGTGGAGATAAAATGATTTCTGAGCTATATAGACAAGCGGTCCTTCGTCCTCGGCTTCCGGCGGGTTGCGGGTGTATCCAGTCTGGGGACCCCAGTGAAACGCCAGTGTCCCGGGAGCCCTTTTGGCAGCAGACCCCATGTCCCCCTCCCCGTCCCCCCGCCCTCCTCGCTGCCACGGTCCGGTACCCGCACGGTGCCGGAGGGGAGCACGGCTCGCGCCAAAGTCCTCGCCCCTGGGTTTGGGAGAAGCAGCATCGGTTCCTTATCTGTAGACGGGCAGGCGGATGTGGGCGTGCTGGTGGTCCAAGAGCCTTGGCACAGACACGGTCTCGTAGCCCTTGCCCAGCATCTGCTCCTTGATGCAGGGCGGGTGGATGTCGTTGATGAGATACTCCAGGGACTGGAGGCTGCTGCTGAGGATGGAGGTATTGCAGAGCGTCTTGCTGGGCAGCCCCTCGGCGGGGGGCACCCCCAGCTCGCGGGGCCCGGCCCCCAGCTCCGGCGGGTTGTAACAGTCGCTGTTGGGGGTCACCAAGATGCTGTTCCAGGGAGGGGCGAAGTACTGCCCCACCGAGAAGTTGCCGTGCATGCAGTTCAAGGGGGACGAGCTCACCTTCTCGGCTGCGCCGCCCAGGGCGTAGGGGCGCGAAGCCCCTGCGCACGTCTCGGGGGACTTGCTGAGGGCCCCCCCGCCGCCGCTGCCCCCGCTGTACATTCGCAGGTGCTGCTGCTGCTGCTTCTGCTGCCAGACCAGGTAGTCCATGCCCTCGGGGTAGACGCCTGCCTTGGGTCCCAGGGCCGCGGCCGGGTTGGAGCCCAGCGCCAGCTCGGTGCCCTTGCGGCACTCCGGCAGGACGGCGCCGGTGTACGCGGCGGCGCCGGGGAAGGCGCCGTGCTTGGCCGGGCTGGGGTTGGCGGCCACGACGGCCGGGCAGCCCGGCTGGGCGCCCTGCGCCTGACACTGCTGATTGATCTGGTAGATGATGCTCTGGATGGAGGGCAGGTTGGACGGCGGCAGGGCCAGGCTCCTGCCCGCCAGCGGCAGCACGGAGGCCGCCACCGTCACGTTGGGGGGCACGGGACCCTCCAGCTGCTTCTGGCTGCCGTGGTAGCTCAGCTGCCCGGCGCAGGAGGGACCTTGAGCTAAAGTGCTTGACACGGGGTAGGGAGCGACGCCGACCTGGGCGGGCGAAAGCTTAGTCCGCTTCCCCTCCGAGTTCTTCACCACGCTTTTACCGGAGGCTTTGACGATGGCCAGGAGACCCTGGTAGCCGCCGGCATGCAGGGGGTAGGGGCTGTAGCGCTGCCCCGTGGTGTCGTAGCCATTGACCGTCCGGTTAAGGTGCTTGTGCTGGGGGACCCTGATGTTGGTGGGGAAGATCTTGATGGTCAGCGGACTGTTGGCCACCTTCTGTGCGTAGGCGTCCAGCTCGGCAGGGCTGGGGTAGCGCGGGGAATGCATGGGTGCCACCGTCTCACCTGCGGGAGCAAAGCGTAGGGTGAATCCGGTGCTGCTGGGAGGAGGGGGACCCGGTGCCCCGGCACCCAGCGCCTCCCCCCCCGGCCCCGGCTCCCACCCGCTGCTGGCAGAAACCAGGTCACGGCACCAACCTGCCCCCTCCCGCTGATGGAGTCACTTGTAAGTGGCCTAAAATAAACTCAGTGTGGAGAATGGAAATGTCACTTTACCCAACGGGGGAATCTTTCTCCGAGATTGGATTTAAACTACATTATACAAGCAATTTCATGGGTGCTTTGCGCTGCTACGAGAACCTCACCAAAAATGGAAAAGCATTGCATTTACCAGCCATAAATCAGCAGTTCCTATAATGAGCACAAAAATGTCACTTTTATGCAATTTTACAGATGAACAAAACTGGTGAAATTAACTGTGGTAACCTACTGGAGTCAGCAAAAGCCACTGCAGAAAAAAAATTATATATGTATATATTTTTGTTCCTTTCAAACTCTTTCCCAGGCAAGTTTCTGCCATTCTGGTGTGAAAACTCATTTGTCGTACCCATTATACTTTCATTTGGAGTTTATCTTGAGTATCCAATGAGCCACCAACTGTGAAAATGATTAAATCTACAAAATCTATCTAATAGATGGAATAAATTAGGTGTTTAAAATCTCCACACACACACACACACACACACAGAGGCACATGCATATACACGCCAGCACACTGGGGACGATGTTTGCTCCTGAGCTGGTCCCAAAACCCCCGGCCCTGCCAGGGGATGGACACCTGCAGCACTCTGGGAACGCCAGCCCCGGCGTCTGCCTAGAGCCAGGTTTTGTAAGGGAGAGATGGTCAAATCGGGGGGGTTTGGGTCTGGCACACCCCCCCCCCCCCCGAGGAGCCCCAGCCCTCCCAGGGCAATTTTGGAGGCTCCCAGGCAGCGCAGCCCCACAGCACCCTGGGGAAGGGGACTGCAGGCACCAGGCATCCCCGCAGGGACACTGGGGACCACTTTGCTCCAGATGCCACCAGGACCAGCAATTCCTGATGCCACCGTGGGCTGGGTGGCAAAGTCACTGCGAAAGAGCTGTGCCATTGGATGCGTTCAGCACACCTAACAAAGTTGTTAAAATGCTCTGCAACGCCTGGCTCAATCCTGCTCTGAGAGATGCTCCGGCGCAGTGCCTGCGCCTGCCTGCATGCACAGGCATGCCTGGAGGAACCAGGCACAACGTTGAAACCAGGATTCAGGGGGAGGTTGGGGCACTGGCAGCTGCAGGATGCCATGTCACTCCCTGGGCAGCAGCATGATGTTCAGGGAGACACAGGAGCGAGGCCGTGGCCGCTCTCCGTCCTCTCCATCCAAGCGGTGCGGCAGTAATTTAACAGGCAGAACGGCAGAGCGTTCACCAGCCATTCCTCCCATTAAGCTAATGTTATGGGCTTTTTACAGGTGTCTTAAATAGACATTGTTATTAACGAGTATATTAAGCCAATTAAAACCAGGGCCTTTGAGTAGGATTTAGTGTAGCTGCCAGGAGACAGGAGGCATGGCATCATCAGCTCCCTATGGCGGGACATGTGGAGGCACGTGACATCCCGGGATATGCTGCCAGCCTCGCCGGGCACATCCCAGGCATCGACCATCCAACCTCCATAAAGCTCCCAAGCCTCGGTGGCACCTGCAGAGCAGCCAGGGAGCTGCACGGGTGCACGCGAGCGTGCATGCTGGGCGCCGCTGGGCACGGGCACCCCGTGAGTCGGCGGGCGCAGGGGCCTGCGAGTGGGACCCCGGTGGCACGGCATGGCACGGCACGCTGCCCGGCACCACGGCCCGCTGGCACCACGAGCCGTGCACATCTGCATTCCCCTTCATGCCGGCACTGCTGTCCTTGGAGGTGGCAGCATCGTGAATACTCAATTAACATGACACTAATTAGCTGGTGACACTTGCAGAATCCCTAATGAGCCCTTTCCACGGAAACACTCCTTTCCAAGCAAAAATAATTAAAAAAAAGGGGCCATTACTGGAGGGAGGGAGGCAGCATCGCCCGTGGGCACCGCAGCTGCCCGGCGCGAGTCACCAAAACCCCTGAGCACTGGGGCTGCGGGTGACGCTTCTGGGATGGTCCACGCAGCCCCCCCTGGAGCTGCCCGCTGCTGCGGGACAGGCAGAGCTGCCAGCTCGGGTGAGCCGAGCTTGGCCAAGGGCATCCCACCCGTGAGCCCTGGTGCCAGCGCATGCCTGGGGAGTGCCGTGGCCGACGCCGAGCCAGCCTGGGGAGAGCCAGGAGCCGCCTTTGTCGCCTCTTCGTGCCAGCTGGGTTGGATGTGACAAGCCACCAATTCGGTGTGTTGTCACATATCAGGGTGACGCACCAAACCCCCGCCAGGAAAATTACAGAGCGACCGATTTCCCGGCGGCTCCCGGCACGCTGGCGGCTGTGCGGCTCCACCGCTCCCCCTCTCCGCAGTAATTACTGCTTTCTAACGGGCTGTAATTACTGCGAGATGCAAACTCTCCTGAACCACCGCCGTCACCCGTCAGGCGCAGGCAGCCCTGACACCAGCCGCTCGCTGCTGCCTTTGCCCCCCTCCTCTTAAACTTGAACCATTGGAGCCATCAAGCCAGGACCGGGTGGGATGCGCCGTGGACCCCTGGCCGGTGTGGTTTACCTCCGCTGGCTGCCGACAACGCGGGCAGGCTCAGCCGGGCTCGCCGCCACAAGCAGCCCCGGCTCTCGCCACCCCTAAACCAAATCCAGCTGCCAGCAGCACGCCAGCCTGGGGACAGGCACCCATCAACAGCCGCTTCTCTCAGAAGATGCTTCGCCAGCTCCCGGCTCCCTCCCTCCCTCACTGGCATTCCCACGGGATACGGCCGGCACACTCCCAGCTCTGGGCTCCCCCTCCCTCCCTGACCTGCTCTATTTTTCCAGCCTGCACTCAATAACAGCTAAATAATTGAATCTGCTCAGCAGCCAAAGATTTGGTTTGAATTTTATTGGAATTTTAAATTGTTTTGTTTCTTCAGTATTTTATTACTGTAAATGGAAAATGCATCGCCCGCAGTAATAATCCGATGGCTTTTTATATTACTCCGAGCTTCTGCTCAAAGCATTATTGGAAAGCCAGGCAGAAACGAGAAGCCATTATAATGGCAGCACAGGCTTATAAGATTACGCCTCCAGCTAAACAACTTTTTACTTTAGCAAATTGGCCACCAAACCTGGTTCGAGACACAGATGTAAATCCCAGACCCCACCGGTGCCGCCATCCGGAATAAATCTCGGTTTATGGGTCGGGGAGCCGTGCCCAGAGCAGCCGGGTCTCTGCAAAATGTCCGACAGGGATGGGGGGCAGCTGCGCGAGGGGCAGACGGGGGATGGGGGTGCCTTGAGAAACCCCCCAAAAGCCTCCCCCGGCATGTGCACCCACTGCCGGTGTCCCATGCATCCTCAGTGTCCCATGCATCCTCAGCATCCCCCGCATCCCCCGCATTGCCTGCATCCCAGCATCCCCTGCATCCCCAGCATCCCCTGCAGCTCCTGCGTCCCCCACATCGCCTGCATCCCCTGCATCCCCAGCATCCCCTGCACCTCCTGCATCCCCCACATCCCCAGCATCCCCTGCATTCCCCGCATGCCTGGCATCCCCCGCATGCCCAGCATCCCCAGGGTCCCCCACACTGTGCTTGGCTGCAGCCACAGCCCACAAGGGCTGGGGAAGAAGAAAAGATGGGGAGAAAGGAGGGGAGGGAAGCTAACTGAAGCCATCCTTGCGGCAGCAGAGACCAAGGCTAACCGGAGGCCGACGATCCGGGGCTTGTGCGGCGCAGGAGTCGGCCGACACAAACCCACAACAGTCCCCAATTACCCCCGGCCCTGGCCCCGGCTCCGCTGGGACACAATGGGCGCCGATGAAGCCCAGCTGCCGGGCCCCTAATTAACCCTGATTTTAACTGTACACTTTTAAAGGCACTAAAGCGGTTACAAAGTGGAGAACAAGGCAGGGTTAATAGCGCAGACCTAAATTGCAGGCCCGCGGGGCCTGGGCCCCATAGAAATAATAGACCTGTCTGGGCTGCTCAGCTGTCAGTCAGGCGAACAATTTGGCACCAGAGGAGCTCAGTGATGGCACAGGACGGGCAGCATCGGGGCTCTGGCAATCAGTGTCTGCTCAGTTAAAGCAGTTGTGGGATCAAAATGACACCAGGGAAGATGCTCAGCACCAGGAAGGGTGCTCAGCACTGGGAAGGATGCTCATCATCAGCAAGGATGCTCGGTACTAGGAAGGATGCTCAGTGCCAGGAAGGATGCTCAGCACCAGGAAGGATGCTCGGTACCCGGAAGGATGCTCAGCACCAGGAAGGATGCTCGGTACCCGGAAGGATGCTCAGTACCAGGAAAGATGCTCAGCACCAGGAAGAAGGCTCAGTACCGGGAAGGATGCTCAGGATGAAGAAGGACAGGAAGGATACTCAGCACCAGGAAGGATGCTCCATGCTGGTCCCACAGCCCAGCTGCCCTGGGTGTCCCCTCACCTGGTGCTGGCCGCAGCATCCCTGGCTGGGCCCCCTCTTCCATGGAGGAAGGCGAGCGCATGACGGGCAATTTATGGCTTTAATTTTCAGGCCATGATGCTGCAGGAGATGCTGCGCTCCCTGGGTGGCTGTCCCACTCTGGTAGGGGACCGTAAGTGGGATGTTGGGGTGCATGGGGGGGTACGTCCCGGAGATCAGTGCTGGCAGCACCGCAGCCCTGAGCAAGGACTCAGCGGAGACAAGCTGAGTGGGGATGCGGTGGCAGCAGCACATGGCACCTAACCAGTTAACAGCTGGCACAAAAGACATGCACTGCCTCACTCCCTCCCCTCCATTCCTTTGCTCCTCTGTGAGATGAGATAAGATGGGACAAACCTTATTTTTACACATCGAAAGCACTAAAATATTTTGCAACAAATGAAATAAGTAATCTCAGAGGTAAATCTTTATAAAGCTGCCGAAGGCGAAGCTGTGGCTGGAAGCTACCTGGCGCCTCGCTCAGGCCTCAGTTCCCTGCAGCCCCAAAGGAAAACGCTTTTCACCCCTTTTTCAGAGAGGAGCAGAGCTGCTGCCAGGGCTGCCGTGGCTGCCGTGCTCCTCCTGCCACAGCACAGCCCTGGTCAAAGCGCAGGCACATCTCGGCTGCTCTGCCACAAAGGGTGACCAGCAGTAAGACACCCCATCTCGGGGGTAACCCCATCCTGGGGAGGGTGAGATGGCGAGAGCCACCCAGCGGGACCAGCCTGGCACTGGGGATCGGGTCTGTCTGTGCTGGGACCTGCGGAGCGGCAGACATGCCAGGTGCCCGGCTGGCAGCCCCGCTCCGGTCAGGTCTGTCCCCACAGCGGCAACCTGCACCCGGGCAGGGTCATGGCTCGGCACCGCAGGTGGGCTCAGGCGTGCCCAGGCAGGTTTGCCAGGGATGCTTGGGCAAGCTGGAGCGGCCAGCGCCGTGCCCGCCGCTCGGGCAACCATTCTGGAGGAACGGATGAGGTTTTCTGCTCCAAACCTCAATGCGAAGCCCCGGCTGCTCTGTCCTGGTTCCGTCGTCACATTCACCCTGGGAAGGGGCATTTCCTGGGGGTCATCCTGCCCTGCCCCAAGCACCCTGCCAGATGTCACCCTCCCTCGCCATCCCTCCCCATCCTGCCCTGCTTGTCTTACAGGAAAGCGCTGGTCATTCCAGTGCTGAGCTCGTGTTTCCCTCCTGCTCCAAGCCTGCGGGGCAAAGGGGCAGCAATTAGGCAGGATTTTTAATTGTGCAGGGGCAGGAGGGGGTGGGAAGGGGAGCAATGCTAAGAGCGCCAGGCAGAGGCAGGAGGAGACACTGGGGGACCTGAGCAGCCAGTCAGTGACCGGCGTGCCAATAGCTCTTATTAAAAAATAATAGTGCTGCAGCCTCCAAATGAATTAAACTCTGCAAGAGCCGAGATCTCATCCCCTGGCTTTGGGACCAGGCTCCCTGTTCCCCTCACAGCAAGGAGATCCCAATGTCTTCGAAGCTTCAAAAAGCATCAAAAACCCCTTTTCTCTGCCTGCAACACTAGGAGCAGATTTGGGAAGAGCTAAACCCTAAATATTTGCAAAACACTTGGAAGAAACCTCAATATTTAGAAAACACTTGGAAGAAAACAAACAACACCTTGTACATTTGACAAATCAATAAAATCTCTGAAGATTGGGTCCAAGCCTCAGGTGGCAAAGCTGCCTGGGCAGGAACCGGCCGCCCCGGCCCCACAGGCAGCAGCTCCTGGCAGGACCCCCCTGCCTGCTCCGCGGGGCCGGAGGGCAGACCCTGCCCGCATGGCACAGCCGGGGCCAGGGAGCAAGGTGCTGGAGCTGGCGACCCCCTGCCAAAAGCAGGGCAAAGCTCAGGGGGTCCCAGGTGGAGCCCGGGGGGGGGGTCTCTGGGGGATGCTGTCCTGCCCAGACCCAGGGTGACCCCAGGGAGGGCGTGGGGGCGTGCAGCCCCTGGCCCTGCGGAGAGCAGCAGCAGCAGCCGGTGCGGGTGCCACGCGTCCCCCGAGCTGTTTTCGGGGTGCAGCCGGGCAGAGGGGGCCACCGGCGCTGCCCCCCACCATGCCGCTCGCTCCGCACCAGGCAGGTTGGGCTGCTGTCACATTGCACCGGCTTTCCCACCCTGTGAAGTGCGGTGGTTTCTATGGTGACTGTGTCCCCAGGATGGGTGGCACGGAGGCCCCCGCGCCACGGCACAGTCCCCGGCCCCCCGCGAGCACAGCCCCGGCAGCGATGGCAGCCACCCATGACCGGCACCCTCAGCACCACCACGGCCGCCCATAAATTGCTGTGTCCCCTCTGCAGGACCCTCCATTGCAGGACCCCCCATTGCAGAACCCCCCGTTGCAGGACCCTCCCGCATCCCAGCCCCCGGCGTGGAGCCAGGACAAAAGCATCCTCCAGCAGAGCATCCTCGGCGCGAGGAGCAGAGAGACAAACGCGGCCCGGCTTCGGGGGCTTAAATTAAAACCAACTACAGAAATAATAGCGGGAGAAATCCATCTGAATAACCGTAGGTGGCAAACCCCGCGCGGCAGCCGTGCAGGAGCCGTAATCTGTGAAGACAACAAAATTCATGACAAAGCACAAAGGGAAGCGCCGGGCTTCGCCATCCCCAGATATTCATCCGTTAACACGTTCCCTTTTTAGGCTGACATGTCATTTCAGACGGGCCTTTTTTCCTCCCCTTTCTTCTCCCCCTCGACGGCGCGCGGCTCTGCCGAGGCGGCTGCTGAATTGGATCACCTCAGGGCGAGCACTTTATTATCTGCAGTCAAAGCGTCACCACAAATACCCGTCTACACACACACGTGTCACTTCCCATTTGTCTCCTCCACGAGGTATTAGCGCCGTGCGCCGCCCTGCACTGTGCCACCGCGTCCACCGGCGCGGCAAAGGCAAACGGCGCTGAGCGGGAGGCACGCAGGGAGGGCAGCATCACGGCCATAAGGATGCCCTGGTGCCACCCCACTGCTGCTCCGATGCCACCCTGATGCCATCCCAATGCAAACCCTGATGCCACTCCAATGCCATCCTGATACTATCCCAACGTCATCCCAGCGCCACTCCAATGCTGTCCCAATGCCATCCTGATGCTACCCCAGTGTCACCCCGAAACTGCCCCAATTCCACCCTTATGACACCCAGATGCCACCGCAACACCACCATGATGCTGCCCCAGTGCTGTCCCACTACACAGCCGCCGAGGGGACCTCAGGACCGGGAGGGACACCACCGCAGCTGGCAGCCCCGCAGCTCAGCCCAGCCGCTCCCCAGCCCCTCTGCTCTATCATTGACAGTAAATTAATATTTGATTCATTTTAAGACACGGGCTTTGCATGCCGTGCATGGCTGCTGGCACCCACGGCACCCCATCCCTGCCAAGGGGGAGCAGAGGGGGCACCCCCGGTGCAGGCTGCGGGCAGCGGGTGCCCCGTCCCCGGGTCTGCAGCCCTGCATGGCCCTGCTGGTGCCCAGGAACCTGCTCCGCGGCCGATGGATCAGTGCGGTCTTGGAAAGTTTGGACACAAACCAAAACCCCCTCATGTGCCGGGGCGTTACCAGTGAAACCCACCCAACGACCAGGGCTCTGACCTGGTGGGAGACGGTCACACCCGGAGAGGCTGCCCCAGCACCAAGCAGCTCCCCTGCACCCAACCATCTCCCACCGCGCACGTGACCGATCGAAAAGTGGTTTTGCAGCGTTTCCTGGCAGGGAAAGTGCAAGTCAACAGCACATTTTGGGCACGGCAGTTAATTGAACTCCTTTTTATGGCACGTATATAAATACACAGCACCATCATTAACCGATCCCTTCCAGAAACTGAAAATGAAAGAATTAATCTTATTTCACTCATGTGTAACCCCTCATGAAATTAAAATGATATTTTATGGGTGTGTACAAAAGCAGAGCCTTGCTGCAGCTACTTTAATGAAAATGCCCTTGGAATAAGTAGAATTGGGTAACGAGAAGCCATTAAATGGGGCTTTATCCCATATGCAATTAAACAGTTTTATCACTGATGAGAGTCCCCACAGGCGAGTGGGGAGAGCTGTGGGTGACCCTGGAGCCGGGTCCCTGGCGCTTTGCTGCTCTCTGAGCCCCGGCCATCACCTCTCATTAGTGTGTTAATAACCCAGCCGGAGCCCTGGGAGGGCTCATGCCAGTCCCCAAGAGCCATTTCTTGTTTCTTACACCATCCCCATGGGGCCTGAGGTGCGAGGTCCCATGGGACCCCCAGCACAAGGCCACAGTGGGGCTGGGCTCCAGATCCAGCCCCGTCAGAAGGATGCAGGCGGTGAGAGGGGGTGGCTGATGCTTGCATGGCGAAACGTGATTTTAGCACGGGGGGAGCTCAGGGAGCTCCCCATAACTCCCAGCTCCATATGGATCCCACTCCCTTAGAGAAGCATGCATCCTGCACCCCCCAGCCGCACGCCCAGCCCCAGGCTGATGGCAGAGCAGTGCGGGCTGAAGGAGGGCACATAGAAAGTAACATTTAATTAAATATAAGCCACCGTTACATTACGGCAGAGAGCAAGAGCAGCAAAGAGTTTGGCCAAGCTGAGAGTGGTATTATTTGATTTATAATTTAAATAAAGCTCAGGATTCCTGTAATGCGTGCAGAATAAAATCAAAAGGGACCAGGCTGCTGGAGTTAATTGGACGTGATATTTTCCTGAGGATGCTGCTTCTCCGCAGGCTCCTGCTCCTCGGCTGGAGGCGGGCAGACGCAGGCAGAGCTGGCAGGGCTCCGGGCACCCTCCTGCTGCCTCCTGCATCCTCCTCGAGGATGCAATGCCGCCATGCCAGGCTGGTGCCCGCGATGCAGCTCTGGGATTACCGGCAAGGGAAACCGGCTGCTGCCATGAGCTGGCAACAGCGAGCACCGCAGCAAAGTCACCTACAGCATTTAACCGGATGGGTTTTGTGGGATGCGCCGAGCCCGCTGGGATGCAGCCACGCCGGTGCATGGGGCACCAAGTCGGGGGGACAGGAATTAGCGGGAGAGCCAAGGGGCAGAACCAGGGGGTGAAGGCACCGGGGCCATCAGCTCCCAGCACGGGCAGGAAAATCAGTCAGCTCACCTTTTATGTGAAATTAATACAAAAATTAATCAGCAGCACGGGCAGGATAATAGGATTTCACAGTGGTGCTGGGCCAGACGGCCAATGTGCTGAGAGCCAGACTCATTTAATATCGACAGAAACAATGCCAGAGGACAGAAATAAGACCCATAAAGATAATTACTGAGATACTCAGGAGCAAATTAAGTAATCAGAGGCACTTCTAAATTGTGCCTCGTTTTAAGAGAACGCTATCTTTGTCGATTACCTATGCAGGCGTTTAGGAGGCGGCAGGAGGCTCGGCCCTGCGCGCCGGCTCACCGGCCCCTCTGCGCCGCGCTTACCGCAGGTGCCATAAATAAAGAAGAGAAAATCGTATTCCAAACCAGATGCTTGGCCCTGGATGTCACCTGCAATTTAATTTGCACTAGCAGGAGGTAGAGAGGAGCGAGATGCACTGGATTTGCCCATAATGAGCGGAAACATACGGGCAGCTAAACTTTGATTAAGGTGACCTGGCTGGCGGCAGCCGGCGGTGAGCGTGGCACAGGGGTCCGGCTGGGGAGCTCAGCCACCGCCGCCATGCACCGCCCGCCCCAGGGGATGAGCCCCAGTTGGGGGACAAGCCTCAGAGAACTCGGGCGAGCGTGGTCCTGCCCTGAGGGATGGGGCACGATCAGCCAAAAACCCCGGTACCCCAGTCCCCTGCACCTGCCTGGGTCCAGCTTGGGGTCAGGCCTCTGCAACCTGCCCTCCTCCCACCGGCATGGCTCAGGACCCCCCTGCACCCCGGGGCTGGGACCCTCCGAGGACGGGGGTGGTTGCACCCAAGAGCAGCTCTCCCCACCGATGGGTGCCTTGCCACGCGGTGACACCACGTACGGGCTCCTGCTCCCCAAACCTCATTTTAGCATCGGCTATGGTGGGGCGGGAAACGCTGGGGAGCACCAGCCCCCCCTCGCCCGGCAGGAGGGTGCTCCTGGGCCCTGTCCCCAGGGTGCTGTTCCTCAGCATCCCTATGAGCCAAGACGGTCCCTGGCTCTGAGCTGCAACCGGGGAACGCAGCGGGGATGGGCGGGCATATCCTGACCTCAGAAGACACCACACTGGGCTCGACACAAAGATGCCCAGTGCCAAACACCTCTGGTCTCCAGAAAACCCTGCCAGGCTCAGCCTGCCCACAGGTCTCAGACCGTGTGGGCACAGCTGAGCTAATTAGCCGGCGGCAACGAGGCGTGCTGGGAGCCGGACCCTCGTGCCAGCCCTGCGCTGCCGTGCGCTGCTCAGGCGTGACGGATTAGGAATAATTTTACAAGAGCAACATCCGTTTTCCTTCCAGACACTAAGAAGGAGACCCCGGCGGCACCGTGAGCTCCAATGCAGCGCAAGCACGTGGGGGGACCACGCACGCACCCACCTGCTTTGCAGACTCGCCGAGACCCCCAAAAGCTGACACCCCAATGGGTACTCAGGGGCAAACAGCTCAGGGGGCATCAATCCTGACTGCCCCTGCAACGCTGGGACGTGTGGGTGCCCATCACCCTGCCTCCGGCCTGGGTGCATCGCTCCCTGCAGCGATGCTGCGCTGGAGCTTGGGGAGCTACACCCAAAAAAATAACCCTCCTGGCTGCCAGTGTGACCCATGCCCCGCCGGAGTGATGCTGGGGGTTCCCAGGGTGGCCGAGCATCACCCAAACCCCGCACCTGGCTCCCGCAGCTGTGTCGGGGTACCCAGGTAGAGGGGAAAAAACGTCTCCGGGAAAATACAGATCATTAAACAAATGCCCGGGGGCTGTCACAGACTAACAAGCAGAGCTTTAGCAGCTGATTTGTCTTCAGCCAGCAATGTTTAAAAATCCAACTGAGACCAGCAGAAAAATATCCACTCCCCTCTTTAAAACACACATTCATCACTTGAGAATCTTAATGCGTCTTTCCCAGCCGGGGAGGTCAAACACGCCTGCCTAAAGCAGGCTCATTAAATATACATTTAATCACGGTTTGGATTGAGAGACAAAGGCTGGGAGAGACAGGTGCTTTACTGGAGTGACCTTTTGGATCCCATTTTAATGTAACTAGTTTACAGCTTATCTGAAAGGCCAGCTCCTGGGGAAGGCGAGCTGCAGCAAAACGGGGAAAGTAATTAGGGGGGGAAGGGCCGGGGAGGTTTGGGGGGCCACGGAGCAGACGACGGCAGCATCCTCTGCTGCCGCCGCGCCTCCCAGACAGCTCTGCAACATTTTCTGAAGTTCGACTTATCAACCAGAGCAACCCAATTTAATTTGCTTATCTTGTCTCCTTCCTCCCTCCCTCCTCCCCGCTTCTCCTGCTCTTTTTAATTATCGGTTAAATAAATGTCTTTTTCAATAAGGGAAGCAGCATCAAAGCGGGCGCGCACCCCCCCCCTCCCCGGGCACTTACACTTGCGCGGCTCCAGCGCCTTGTTGGGGCAGGCGAGGTGCTGGGCTGGGGGGTTCTGGGTCCTCTGCAGGCAGGCCAGCATGGTCCGGGTCTGCCGGCGGGCAGCGCCGCCCCCGCCGCCGGCCCGCGCCCTGCCGAGAGAAGAGACATGCCGGTGAGGCGAGGGGACCTGCCCGCCCCGCTGCCCACCACCCTCCTGCCCACCCAGCTGCTTGCCGGGCGGAGGAGCTGGAGGCGGGAGCTCCCAGCACTGACCACGGGCATGCACGCTGCTCAGAGCCCTTTGCTCCTTTGGAGATACATAAATAACCGGGAAAGCCTTAAATAAGTATGAATGTATATGAAGTAAATCTGAAGGTCTCAGTGGATGATTTGCGCTTCTTGCAAAGCTTTCCGCCCTTCCCGCCAGGAACGGGGCAGAGCCAGGGCATCCCTCCAGCACCGTGCTCCTGGCAGCGCCAGACAGCTCTGCCGGCGTGCCAGCCGGCACCTCCCGGCAGAGAGCAACCCTGCCGGCTCTGGCCAAGGCTGGGGAAAGACAGCGTTAAAATCCTGCTCGGGGTCCTGGGATCTGTCGCCAGCTCCCAGCTGGCATCAAAATCTGCTCGACAAAAGCTGGAGGGGTCAGGCCAAAGTCATCGCCGCCACCGCTCTGCTAATTGTACATCCTTCACGAGCCGCCGTGGAGGGCATGAATTATAACCAGTTGCTGCTGACACCCTCCCACTGCTCCGGCTGGCGTGGGGAGTGATATTCCAGCTCGGAAAGGGCAGGGAGACGTGGGCAGGAGCAGCAGAAGAGCAGGCAGCGGTGCCCATCCTCCAGCGTCGCAGCTTCTGAGCCATTGCTCTCCCGGCTGAACATTTACTGATGGCTGGGTGGCACGGCGGGGTACATCGCTTCATCGCAGGGGAACAGCCATTCAGCAGACGGGATGTTTCCTGCACGCCCCGGCGCTGGCGCATGGTGCCGGGGCCAGCACGCAGGGGAGCCTTGCGGTGGCCTCAGGCACACGCTGGCAGAGCCTGTGACCATCACCCACCGGGCAGCAAAGCACGGACGGACACTCCCCGAGCTGTGACCGGGGCTCTCCTTGCTCCGCTGGTTTAAATGTCACCCTTCAAAACGCGCTTTCGCAGCCACTGCAGGCACACAGACGTCGGTACCTGCGCGCTTGCCGCTCGCTCCCGCCCCGTGCCCCCCTCCACCGGGCAGGGGGGTCCCAGGCTTTGGGCTCGTCCCCGGGCTGGTTGGCTGGCGGTGGCGGTGGGACCCGTGCGGGGCGTCAGTGCCGTGGCCGGGCTCTGCCCGAGGGGGCTGGGGGGGTCTCACGCCATCCCCCCTGCTGCAAACTGGGGGCAAGGGAGATACTCATTAGCAAAAGGTGTGAGGAGCAGGAGGGGAGGAGGAAGTCATCTAATACGAAGCAGGTGTCTGGAGAACCCAAATTGTGCTGTTTTCTCCTAATAATGAAGTATTCATGAGTAAAAGCCTTTTTCACTACTTTCTTAAGATACTAATTTCACAACAAGCGCCTTGTTACCATGCAATTATTCCAATCGTGCATTTCTCCCAGATTCCATCTGTCCTCGCGCTCTCTAAATGAAAGACAATCATGTAACCACCTTTCATTATTCACTATTTTACTTTCAGCAAAGGTACCCTGAAAGAAATGATTTCCTCTGAAAGGGACTTTTATTCAGTTTCAAAACCAATTTTCTCCTATTACTGTCTTAAAAAAAAAAAGGAGGGGGGCAGGGAGGTGTTTTTATTTCATGCATTACATATCCTTTGTTAACGCAGCTCGCAGTAAAAGCAGCCGTATCCATTTTCTGGCTTCGATTTCTGGTAATTTTAAAATATGCCATTACAATCAGGCAGAAATTATACAGTTTGAAAAGAGAATGAAGTGCTTCTTATTCAGAGGCTGAGCGCACTTGACTGCCAGGGAGCTCGCCTCTCCCCGCCGGGACTCGGGGTTCATTACACAGCCCCGCTCCCAGCGCGCCTCGGCTCCCCCGGCACGCGCCGGCGCACACCCACCGCCCGGCTTCGGCGGCGGCTGCATCCGTGCCGGAGAGCTGCTGCGCCGACCCCATCCCCGCAGGGTGGACCCGGGTCGGGGCACCCACGGCCACGCGGGGGATGGCTGCACCCGGTACCGGCTCCCGCCGTACCTGAGCCTCACCTACGCGGTGACCTCGGGGCCGGCGTCCCGCCGGGTGTCACCATCTGGCCGATTAGCGGGCAGACGTCACCTCCTCCCCTGCAGCGAGTCCGGCTCCTCGCCGGGACGCTGCCCCGTGGCTCTGTCCCCGTGCCCCAGACACGGGCTTCGCGGGCGGCTCGGTGCCGCCGCTGGATGCGCGTCGGGTCCCCGAGAGCAAGGAGAGAGCACCCGGGGAGGAGGTGGCACAGGGCGAGCGGAGAGGCCAACCTGCTGCCGTGGGGCAGGATGCGGCCGCTGGTGGGGCGCCAAACCCTGGTGCCAAGAGGAGTGAGGGCGAGGATGCAGCTCCAGTCCCTCTGGAAGCCCCCAGGGAAGTGGGAAGGGGGTATGCTGGCTGCGGGTGTCCTTGGCCCTGGGGACCACACAAATGCGGGTCTCCTGGGGCCACCCCCATGATGGCACGGGTGCTCTTCCCCACCACTGCTCTCCGGGCCCCACCACGCACCCACGCACAGCCCAGCATCCTCCCGGAGACGTCCTGACCTCAGCCGTGCACAGCAGGAGCATCATCGGCATCAGCCGGGAGAGCCACGGCAGCCACATGCCAAACTAAATAAAGCCACCGATTAATTCAGACCCCCGTTTTGCCCCCGTCTCCTGGTGTCACGTAGTGGAGATGATTTTTCCGACAGCTACACTGCGCTTCTCCCCACCTTCACGGGCACACTTCACAACCATGAGGGCCCCAGTGCCGCACGCACCACGACACCGTCCCTCCGTCCCGGCACCCTGCCGGGCACCCCCAACCCCCTAAAGTGCCCGTAGGCGACAGGGTGGGCGGCCCGGCACAATGGGCATCTGTGCCGCTGTGGCATTTCGTTAATGCCGCTCAGAAAAGCCCCTGAATCAGCTGATGGGAATTGGGCGCTGGGCTGTCCGAACGCTTAGTGCCGGCTTAGTTAGCTCCATCTGCATTTGAACTAATTCCAATCAGCAGGATCCGATTTAGTTCAAGCTGCTCTGGCTCTTTCATGGCAGGAAAGACAACACTCAGCAGTTTTGCCAAACCGCCCCGAGTCTGCACGGCCTCTGCCCAGCCTGCACCAATGGCCCCGCCAGCGGCACAGCCGGCACAGTGGCACGTGGCGAGAGCGTCCCACTCTCAGGGATGCCAGGAGCGGGGTCCCTCGGAAATGCCAGGATCGGGGTCCCTTGGGGACACCCAAAGCAGGGTCCCTTGTGGACACCCGGAGCAGGGTCCCCCAGGAGCCCCAACCCTGCATCCCACGGCACCGCTCCCCAGCCCTGGCATCATCCCCCTCCATCCTTCCCCAGCCCCTCTCCAACCCACTCCTTCCCGCTCCCCACCCCAGGCCAGCTAATTTTGAAGCCCTATCTCTACATCGTACTATTTATAAGCCCAAGGTCTTTGTGACTTTAATAAAAAAAAACCAACACCCTCTATGTCTAAAACCCCCGTGACGGGAGGGTTTGGCACCTCCTCTGACATCAGCGGCTGATAAGTCGGGCTTATCTCCTCCGAGAGCCCCGCGAAGGTCCCTCCGGCGAGATAAGGCCAGCGCAGCTGTCGATAGAGGCTTTCGCAGGCGAGGATTTAGATAAAAGAAAATGTGACGGGGGGAGTGGTGGCAGGGGCGGAAAGGGAACTTTAAAAGTCTCAGCCTGAACTGGGTCTGTGCCGCTGGCCCGGCAGCACGACGAGAGGGGAGGGGAGGGCAGGGGCAGCCCCAGGCAGCAGGTTGGGCAGGAGCAGCTCTCTCACTGGGAAAAGCAAGGGCCAAGGTCTCTGTCACCATCCGGGCTCCGGTGCATCATGTGTGCATCCTTCCTTGGGTGCTATCGGGGCGGCCGGGGTGCAAGCCCAGAAAAAGGGAGTTTTCGGGGTTGGGAGAGGAAGAGGGGCAGGAAGAGGGATGCTGCAAAGCTGTTCAAGTCATGCCACCGTGTGTCCCCCCCCGGCTATTAAAAGACAGCGCTGGGTTCGGCACAAGGACAGGAGGTAACCGGGTCACCCCAGCTAAGAGAGGTGCAAGAGGCTTCTGACAGTGCCAGACAGACGGACAGCGTGGGAGCGAGGCCAAGGCTGGCAGCAACCTTCGCAAGCCGGCAGCACTGATAAATTAAGCAAAAGCCCTCGCTGGTCCCCGGCGTGCCGAGTACAACAAATCCACCTGCCGTGGTATTGGGGCTACCTGTCATGACCGGGGACGCCCCCGTCCCTCGTCCCTCCATGGTGGGATGGAGGAGAAACCCACCGTCCCACTGGGGAGCTCCCCTTCCCCGCGGCCCCGGCGACATTGGTGCTACCCCCGAAGCAGCCCAGGCACAGCTGCTGACACCGTCCCCCCCAGAGAGTGTTTCCCCATCAGATGGCATCCCTCCTGTGAGGATGAGGAGGTGTCAGGGGAGGAAGGCTTCCCCTCCATGCACAGAGGGGAGTGAGCAGGATTTCGGCTGGTGCTGCCACCTGGCACCACGGCGGTGCAGGCAGCTGCCGTGCCAGCTTGTGCCCATCTCCCATCCAGCAGCAGATTTATGGTCCCCCGGCCAAGGCGGTGGAGGCGACACGGTGCTCGGCGAGCGACGCCGCAGCTCAGTCCTGCAACGGGCGAGCGCGGGAAAGGTCACCCCGCCGTAAATCATGGGGAGCACCAGATAAAATAAAGCAGAAAGTTTGACGCCGCCGTGCCGAGGGCTGCAATAAAGCACGGCGCGGTGCCGCCGGCCGCGCCGCGACCTTCCCCTCGCCCAGCCGCTGCTCCATCCCACCCGGCTAATCCGCTCCCCTCCGCGCACTCCAGCCCCAGGCCTTTCAGGGGGCCCTGTTAATAATTAAATGTTAATCTAAAAAGCAATTTTAGCTGCAGTGCTGCAGATCTGGTTAGAGATTACATTAGCATGTAAGAGTCAAGGGTAATTTTCTCTAACCCCTCTTGTGATCTTTAAAACCCGCAGATCTTAAAGCAACACCAGCTCCTCTGATTAAAATTGGAAGCTGGGGTTTGCGATGGATAATGATGCTGGAAGTGATTATTTTGCCGCTCGGGATCTCGCTGGGGTGGTGGGGGAGCGGGGACTGCTGGGGGAGCAACCCGCACTGGCTGAGCAGCTTCTCCCAGCCTGGGCCCTGCAGAGACTCGGGGAAGGTGCCCGGGGTGAGCCCAGGACCCGGCTGGCACTGAGCAAAACTGCACCCTCGGCTTGAGGGTCCAACCCTGGCGGCTGGACCTTGCTCAGCTGTGCGCTCGGGGGGGGGGGGCCCGCCGCCCCCCAACTCCCCCCTCATCCCCCACCCTGGGAGACGGAGCCTGCAGGGAAAACCCCACGGAGGAGAGGGTGCATATCCCAATGGAGATGTGGGTGCACAAGCCTCTCCCGAGTGCACCCTGCATGGGGATGGGACGGTCCCCTCCAGTGCTGGGGACACCACGAGGCATGCGGGGACAGGCAGGGCCAGGCACTGCCCGCGCCCCTATCTCAGCCCCAACGTGGGGGGCAACTGCCGCTCCGACACACTGAGCATGCCCATTTCCCACTCCCCCAGTGCCTGCCTTTACTTATGGAGGAAACATTTCGCTGCCCCACTGCCAGTGGGACGGTGCCTTTTCAGGGCTGCTGTGACACCGGAATGGCATGGAGTTCACCAGTGACGGCACGCTGCCAGGGATGGAGCGGCACCGGTGCAGGCAGCGAGGGCTGCGAGCCCACGCTGGAACCCAGACAGAGCATCCCCTCGCTGCTGGTATCTTAAGGCAGCAACAAGGAAAGGTCTCTCCCATCCCACCCAGAGCCGAGGTTTCTGCTCCCGCAGTGGCTCCAAGGAGAAACCCCTCAAACCATTCAAGAAAATCAACATCAAAAAATATCCCAAAATATCCTTTTGCTCGCCAGTGGGGCCGGGGAGGCTGGGCCGGGGGCACGGCTGCTACAGCCCGGAGCAGAGGACATGATCAAATTGCCTCTCGACCGGTACAAATGACCCGATGGAAGAAATAAGGTATCAGATGTGTCCGTAATGATGGAATTAAAAAAAAACAATTTGAGTGCTGTTGAGCATTTGCAGACATCCTCACGCAGGGCTCGGGCGGCCTGGTTAAATTTATGTGTCAGCTTTAAGGAGGCCTCTCATCAAATGAGCTATTTTGGGCAGAGATTAAAGATCTATTTTAGCTGTGAGCGGGAACGGCTCTCAAACAGGTTAATAATGATTCTGGAAATCCAAGCGTCTCCAGTGCCCTGGGGCAGGGCAGCCGGAGCCCTGGGCAGCGCCAGTGGGTCCTTGAGGGTCCCCACACTGGGAGGTCGGGGGACCCCGGTGTAATGTCCCCCTGACCCGCTGCCATCCTGCCGGGGAGGAAGAAATCCCCGTGCCGCTGCTGGGCGAGGAGAGGCTGTGGCGCTGAGCAGGCGTGGGTAATTGGAAGTGGCAGACGCTGGCACGCCACTGCAGAGAAGGTCATTACGTGGGACTGGGAACGGAATGCCAGGAGCGGGGAGGGGGGGAGTGGCCCTGTTAGCAAAGGTCAGGGCCCCGCTCGGGTGCCTTCGGTGTTTTTGGCAGAGCCCGACCCTGGCTGCGTGCACCGGGGTCCCGGCAGGGCCGGCGCGCAGCGTGCGGGCAGGATCTGCCGACAGGTAGGCTTTTGCCCAGCCCCTCGAAGAGAAACCTCGCTCATCCGACACGGTCATGCCATGCCTCCGTCCCACACGTGGGTGGGGGGAGGAGGGAGAGGGGCCGAGCCCACCGAGCTGCCCATCGTCCCCCGCAGCGAGAGCCGCATGTTCACGGGCATTTGGTCCCAGCCCCAGCAGACACGCGGGATCAAACCAGCAGAAAAGCCGAGCGGTTCCAGGGAGACCTCCAGAGCAACTGAAAGCACCCTGGACCCCCAGGAGCCGGGAGCCCAGCCCAGCACGGGTGTCCAACCCCCGGGTGTGTGCAGCACCCACGTCCCCAGCCGAGACCCAACAAACTCGACACCGCAGAGACCAAAGCTCGCCAGCACGGCTCCTCCTGCCCCATCCTGAGGGCTCACCTGCCCCCCGCAGTGACAGGGGGCCCGGGGCTCCCGCGGCGGTGCCCGGGCCGGCCAGCCGCCCGTCCGGCTGCACCATGCGCGGCAGCCAGGCGCACGCCGCTCGGTAATTACAGCCCCGAGCGCCTGAGCTGTGAAAGAATCCGACGAAGGAATCCAGGGTAGATCGCGCTGCTGAAATTACTATAATCAAAGGCTTTCACAAAGGCTTCAAATGCAACCAATTACCCTGAAAGGCGAGGCAAGAAAGAAAACAAATTAACGTGTTTGCACAGAGCCTCCGCGGCAGCGCACACATCGCCCCGCGACGCCCTCGACCCCGGCCGGCCGCCGCTTTCCATCCCCGGGTCCCGCTCCCCATCCCCGCACCCTGCTCCCCATCGCCGCTGCCCCTGCTCGCCTCAGGGTGCAGCTGCACACAAAGGGGCTCTGTGCCCGTCCTTCGTCCCGCGGCCGGCCGCTGCCCCGCCGGCGGACAAAAGCTCTGCCTGTGCCGGCGGCCGGGTCCGGCGCAGGCTCGGGGTCTTGCCAGGACGGCCCAGGGAAACCTCCCTCCCTCCTCCGCCAGCGCTGCCTGGGGTGCCCGGGCCAGGGGAGGCGTGGGGTCCTCAAAGGCACCCATTGAGCGTAGCCCCGCATCGCCCCGACAGATGGGGAAGCCATTCACGGCGGGGGCCCTCCCAGCCCCCCCACCCTCGCCGCCTTACGTTACAATTTGTCCGCGCCGCCAGTCTGGGGGAAAAGAGGGGAAAAAAGGAAAAAAAAAAATTAAAAAATCAACTTCTTTCCTTTAATATTTAACGAGAGTCCATCACCCTAAGTCTATTTTGTAATACAAAGCTCTGGAGATTTAAACCCTTCTCACCCGGAGAGATGGAAATGAATGGTGCTCTTTAATGAGCTGGTTCAGCAGAAAAGATAGATTTCTAAGATTACTGTAGGAATTCTTATAATTGATGTGTACTTTTGTAACAAGGATTATACCACCATCCGGTCAAGTAATTCTGGCTCCCCCCCCCTTCTCCCGAGCTCGCCCTGCTTTTGGGGTTCCCTGGGGAAAAGGGACCAGCCCCTGTCCCCGCAGGGAGAAAGCAACACGGCGGGGGGGGGAAGAAGAGAAAGCCAAAGAAAAATTAAACGGGCTTCTCCTATTTAGCTGTAGATAACCTAATGCAGCCACTGAATGGGGAAAATAAGGCATCTCTCAAGATTTATATATTTGTTTTACAAAGCCCTGCTTTCCCCCACCGATCGGAGGCCGGATGAGCTGCTGAATGCCGAGTAATTAAAAGGAACAGAGAACAATACCCGCGCCTGCCGAAGAACGCAGAGTTTCCCTCAGATGTTTATAGCAATTGTATGAAAATGTACAAGCTGGGATGGCAAGAGCTGACAGCCGCGCCGGAGCAGCCGTGATTGCGAGCTGGCTGCCTCCCCCGGCTGATTGGCATTAATTGTGTGCGTTTGCAAAGCAGAACGGAAAGTCTGACATTAGCTGCAAGCCAACATTTCTTTCTAATAGTCTTAATGATTACGACGAGAGCTGATGATCATTGTGGGGCGTTAATAGTCCGGAGAGCGGCTCTGCAGCTTTTCCCGGTGGGGACGAGAGCTGGGCTGTCCCCATCAGCCCTGCGTGTGCAAGGGGAGATGCTCCCCAGGGTGGGCTGGGGGTGCGGCGGGATGGACTCGAGGGGTCCCGTGTGGCCAGAGCCCCCCCGGGGGTGGGATGCTGCCCATCAACCTGTAAAACTCTCTGGCAAGGGGATGGAAAGGACAGGGGAGGGGACAGCAGCCCCCTGCCCTCCCAGGGGGGAGAGCAGCTCCTGCCCTGGCTCTGCCCATGGGAGAGAGGTGGCCGTGGGGGGGACACGGAACATCAGGAGGGAGAATGTCCCCCACCCTGAAGCCCCTCTGGGGCAGAGGTCTCCGCAGGGATGTCCTACACTGGCCGTGCCCTAAGGGAAGCACTGGGCCACCCTGCTCCCATGGGCGCCTCACCAGCTCCCAGAGTCATGTCCTCACCGGGTGCCGCAGGAGGGGCTGGGGGTGCTGCCCCGGGAGGCAAGGAGAGGGGAGAGCAGCTGGCAAATAACCCACATAAACAGCAGAGCCCATTACTAAAAGCTGATTAATGAAACCTGAGTTTTCTAGACTTTTTACAAGGCTGGTTTTTTGGATGTCCTTGAGTTTCACCACTGCCCAGAGGCGCCGGAGAGGGTGGGTGGGCTGTGGAGACCAGCATGGGATGCTCCGACTGTGGCTGCGGGAAAGCCAGAGCCAGATGTGTACGAAAACCCTCCACAGCCCCAACCCATCCAGGTTTACATGGGAGGAAAAATCAATGCCCATCGATCCACAATATAAAGTGGGAACACGGTGCTGGCAGACGGCGGGCAGCTGGCATCTGACTGGTGCTGTGCAGAGGACATGGCTGGGGGTCACCTCACTGGGGACACAGCTCAGGGGGACATTGCTGGGGGACTGGCACACCCGCCGGGGTACACGGCCGCCCCAGGCGCACCGGGCCCCTCTGGGCAGCAAGCAGCGGTGCCAGTCCACGTGCCGTAAACCCTCACACCGGCAGATAGGACACATCCACGGTGCGTGGGTGGCCCTTGCCAGGACACAGCCGGCACCCGCCCAGCCTCCCCCTGGTTCCCCGAGGGCCACCATGCAGCCCGCCAGGACGGACGGACAGACGGCCTCAGCCCAGCTCCACACTGTTTCAGTTTTTCTTTCTTCTTCTTCTTTTTTTTTTTTTTTATCATCTGTGTTGGCCAACGTATGACTCGGCTTTGGGCTTTCTGAGCTCACTAATAATTGTCCCCAGATGAAAAGAAAGAAAGACTTGGTCCCTCTCCTCCTTCCCCCCCTTTCCAAAAAAAAAAAAAAAAAAGTCCGTAAAGAAGAGCTATAAAAATGGCTTGTTATCTCACCTAGCGAGGCTCAGACTGTATGTTATTGCTAATTGGGTATAACATCCTTGTCTTGTTCTGCTCTCTGAAGCTAAATCAAGAAAGCACCACTGCTGCGAACTAATTATATCTCTGGACTGCAGACTCCAGCTTGTCTTCCCCTTTATTGAGTTAAAAAATGGTCACTAACCTTAATCTCTCACATTCCCAAGCATTAGGGCTGCTGAAAAACCAGCACTTCCACCCACAACCCAGTCTGCGCTGAGAAAGATGGAGCACGTGGCCCGGCGAAAGCTTTGTGCTGCTCCGGGACCCAACCCGGGACATGGCCCCGAGCAAGAGCCCGGAGGTGCCCACCTCTGCCACTCCCCATGGCACCGCTGCACCGAGACCACTGCAGATGCCGCTCGGGTCCCCGTACCATCGGGTCTTTATCATATACAGCTCAGAGGCTTTCTGTGCTGCACGTGCCCAGAGACTGGTCACTGCTGCTTTTCTACCTCTCCTTCTTAAAGGGAAGTTTAAGCTTCTTTCATTATGATTTTTTAAAAATCTGAACCCTGGGCGGCATTCCCACGGCCCTAGCCTGGCAGATGTGAGCAGATGTGAGCGTCTGGGTTACGTGCGTATGAACCGAGGGGAGTGGATGGTGCTCCAGTTCATCCACGTCAGCTCCCAGTCCCAGCCCAGGATGGAGCCCAATGGTCCCATTAATGCTGGTGTTCGCAAGGACGCCATGGCCACCTGGCTGCACCGCTACAGGTGGCAATGGCCAAAGTGCTCCGGTTACCAGAGCAGCATGGCTGTACGCTACAGTGCTGCTGCCACGGCACAGAGCCCATCATCGCAAAATGAGAGGGGATAACCCGACGACCAACAAGCACTGAGACAAACAGCAGGGCTTTGGCACCGCAGCCACATGGGACGGCCCCATCCCTCCCCGTCCCGGTGCCTCCCTCAGCACCAGTAGCGCGGGGTGAGAAATTTAAGCAGAAATACAAGGCCGTGGGTCAGAAACCAAAGAGCAATGCCACCGAGCTCAGCACCAAGCCTGGCTCCATCCTCCCGCCCAGGGGGACCCACACAGACAGTGTTGCTTTCCAAAGAGAAAGTCAAGCTCCAGTTCTCCCTGCGAGCCAAGAGCATCCCTTAAAAAATTGATACTTCCCTGACTATTAATTAACCTGAACCACTTAAAACCGCCTTCAATTTGTCAGGTTTAACTGCCAGCTCTTCTCAGTAAATCGAGTGTCGCGTGCAGACGGAGGCTGCGCGTGCGAGACAGTGGCGAAGGGAGCAGGCGGTGAGCGGAGCGAGCGGGGCACCCTGCACCATGCTCACCATCCCGGCCCCCGAGAGCACCAATATTCATACCCTGCAATTAGCCAGGATGCAATATTAAAAACGACAGCCGGGCAGGCAGACAGGAGTGGGCAGGGAACACCAGTGGGACTGCAGAGCACCCCACACTGCACCATTCCCATATCCCCCCCAGCACCCTTATTGTGCTACCAAGGCTGAATTCGAAAGCAATAATATTTATCTCTGACAGCAAAATCTCCCCACTGCAGGGTATTAAGGCTTTATTAGTGTGCGGTTACCAGCGACGCTAAGCCAGCCCTTGCTCTAGCCTGGAGCATGGCAGAGATGACCTACAAGAGGCAGATGGCGAAAGCCTTGGAGAGCCCCCAACCCTGGGACGTGCCTCCCCTTGCCGGGGCGAGGAGGGGACTGCACACCCTGGTCCCACGCAGGGTGATGGGGACAGGGTGGAGAGCTAGGTCCCCCCACCAAAACCCCCCTACTCACTCTGGGCCAGGCTCTCCAAAATGCCTCCCCACAATGGGGCTGTCCCCCGGCCCCTGCACCGCACGGCTTGCCGTTTTGGGTTAAAACACTGATGTATTCTCTCTTTAGCGAAAGAAGTCCCAGGGGCTATAAAAATTCCCAGCAGGCTCCCGTCAGTCTCAGGTCATTAACTTTCTTTCATTGGGAGTTTGTTTACAGCCAGCCATAAATAGCGGCGCCCGCGCTGCCCGCCAGCCGGGACGAGGTGGACGGGATGGGGCTGCCCACGCAGGAGGGTGCAGCACCCTGAGGCACAGGGTCCGGTACTTGTCCCCGCCGTATTGACTTTTCCCGGGCCTCGCGTTTCCCACCGGCCCAGTGTCCCAGCCAGCATGGCACAGCGCCGTGCTGCCGACGGTGCCATTTGCCATGAAACCACCTCTGCAGCCCTGCAAATCGCTGGGGTCACCCTGCACGTGGCCAGAGGGAGCTGGGGCACGTGCTTGGGTGTGCTTGCAGCTCAAGTTTTGTCTTTCCTGAAAGAGGAGGAGGAGGAGGAAGGCAGCTGGCCTGAGCTGCCCATACAGGTAACCTGCCCCTGGGACCTGCCCTGCACCCTCAACCCAGCCCAGCACCTGCTGCAGATGGAGCCCAGCCCCTGCACCCATCACGAGCACCAACCTCATGCCAGGACCTCTGCGTGTTTGAGAGATGTCCCAGTCCCAGGAGGGACCCCAACACCCCTCGTCTCACTGCAACCTCCACCTCAGACCTCTGCCCTTCCCCAGCAGCCTCTAAGGCACTGCCATGATTTACCAGCATGGAGGTGGAAAGCAGGAAAGCCGAACGCACTGCTGCCACGGCACCATGCTCCTGCCAGACTGCTTTGCGTACCAGGGGTCCTCCGTGCCCAACCACTCCCGGGACGGTCTCGGAACACCCACATCCCACTGCCTGCCTGAGAGATGTGCCCACGGCACTGCCGATGCCCCCAACACCCGGAGCACGCTCCAAACCCCGTTAACGCCTCAGCAGGCTCTGGTGCGCCTCGCGGTCAGGAGCCCACCAGGTGCAGGTGCCCAGGGCTGGCAGCGGGACCGCAGGTGATCAGGAGCTTTATTTGCCGTAAGCGAACACAGCAGCTCTGCTGCGGCCGTGCAAACCCACCAGCTGCAGCCCTAATAAAGACGCAGGATCACACAGCTCCTGAGAACCGCGACTTGGCGGAGCTCAGCCGGAGCACCGGGCACCAGTTAAATATTTACCCCTCGGCCCAGCGAAGCACCCCCTGCACGGAGGGCCGCGTGGGGAACCGCAGAGCCCAGGCTCCCCAAAGCTGGCACAGCCAGCTCCCCGTGCCGCCCAGATCAGCACCATCAGTCCCACACTTGCACGGATGCCCGGAGCGGGGGCTCAGTGACATGGGCCCCCCCATGCCTGGTCCCAGGCTGCGGAGGGGAGCTCCTGGGGGTAAACAGCCACAGCCAGCGCAGTCGGGTCCGGCTCGCAGCAGTCAGGCGCCCACCTCTTGTTTTATTTCACAGGCTGGCTGTAGGAACAGCCAATGCACGGTTCAAGCACGCAGTCCAGCAGCAGCCCAGGCTGCGCGGTGGGCTAAGAGATTAAACCCCAAACTCGGGCACGGTGACTTCTGCTCTTCCACCTGTCCCTGGGAGAGCAGGGACTCGCCAAAAATCACAGCCTCATCACTCATGGTCCCCCACGTCTATGGAAATATCTGTATTTTAAACCATATACTCGCACAACCTGTAATCAGAGCAACACAAATAGCCCCTGCTTCCCATGTAAATTAAAAACACCCATTAGGCAGATTTCAAAAGATGTCAGTAGGCTTATAATTATACACGACATCCTTCCGAGATAAAAGCGATTACCGGGGATGCAAATCACTTAGCAACCAATCAGTGCCCCCAGAGTGCAAAGCACTGACCAGCCATCCATTTTCGCCTCGTCCTTTTATTCCCTGCATCGAGCAAATACAAACACAGATAAAGAGAGGCACAATAGCTCTTGACACGCAAATAGGTTAACATAATAAAGCCAGCTTTAGCCGGCTCACTCGAGGGAGAAAAGCAATTCTCAGGCAAGCAGGAGGTAATAAAACAGGGCTTTTGTGTTCCTGGCTCCCATTCTCACCCCTGCGCCAGCTTTGCTGCATTAGCTGATAGGCATCGCGGTTTGATTGAATTACCTTTCATGAATATTAGCTTTTTGAGGAATGCGCCGGGAGAAGAGAAAGAAGAAATGTCTTATTTTTGCATGCATGCACCCGCTGCAGACGGACATGCGGCGGCACAGATGCCGGCGGGGCTGGGAGCGGGGTCCCGGCAGGTGCAGCCCCCCCCGGCCCACCCCGCCAGCTGCAGCATCCCTGCGGGCAGCACCAGCCACCCTTGGCGGGGTCACCGCGCACGGCCTCACCCCTGTCCGAGCATCAGACACCACCAGCAAAGGAACCTCATCCCGCCAGGAAAAGACGACCCGCTCCGTCCCCAAAAGGAGCCGTGGGGCCACGAGGCTCCCACCACCAAGCCCGTCGCCCCGGCACCCATCACACTCAGGGGTGGGACCCGCATCCTTGCCCTCGGTACCCAGATAGCAGGAGGATGGCAGGGTGGGCTGGCTCTCACCGAATATTTACGAGGCCGTAGCTCCCTGTGCTGCAGGTGGGCCAGGATCAGGCCGGAGAGGGGAGCAGGGCTGCCCGGCTTCACCGTAGATTTTCCCTGCGCAAGTTCAGGCCACGCAGGAAACCTGCTTCAGGCAAAAATTAACTCTGCTGCCTGGCAGGGGTGCAAACGCCCAGCACTAATCCCGCACGGATGGCGGTGGGTGCGGAACACCCTACTTGGTGCAGACCACCGCTGCAGGGTCGTGGGACCCGGGAGACCCTCGGCCCTGGGAGCTGGAGTCCTTCCCCGAGCAAGGCAGCAACCTGCAATTAAAAAACAGCACCAGGAGGGAACAGGCTCCTCCGCTGCCTGCTCAGGGATGGATGCGTGTTTCAGGCTCAAATAAGCCAGATAACCAGAGGGGCTTAAAAATGAGGTGACGTGGCCTCCCCGGAGGGGCTCTGTCCCCTAGGGCACGGCCCAGAGCAGCCACCCCACCTCCTCCCTCCCTGGGCTTCTCTGCTCCAGTCTGGGGATAAATATTCACACCCAGATGTTTCAATTTTTAACGATCTGGTCAGCCGAAACGAGGCCCATCTCGCAGCCCGTGCGGCTCCAGCACAGAGAACGTGCCCCACCGGTACCGACCCACTCAGCCAGCAGGAAAACCATTCCTAAAGCCAGGAAAACAAGCCAGGCTCCTGCAGCCAGGGAACGGCTTTCTCTTCCCCTGCTCTACATACAAGGTCAGAGGAAGGCACCGCAGTGAGAGCTTCCCTCTCCTTCCGCTACGGCTTCGAGGCAGCCTGACCCAACGCCACACGGCTCACACCGCGGCTCGCCCCAGCGCAGCTGTCGGCACCTGAAAATCCACTCCTGAAAGTTTTAAGGATTCTTAATAAGAAAAGTCTCTCCCATAGGCCTGGGATGCCAGGTGCTCTCTGCCAGGGATGTTTCCCACCTCACCCGCCGGCACCGGAGCCCACGTGCGAAGGCTTTGCCAGCCAGGATCCTGCCGAGTGGCACAGGCGTGCGCGAGCACCCGGACCAGCAAGCAGCGGCACGTTCCCGGCACGCCAGACACTAAAACCCCACAGCAGGGGCACGGGAATGCGTAAAACGGCCAAATCCCACAAAATCAGCCTCAGCGAGACGCGGGACACTCCTTATTGAGAGAGGGGCCATGTGGCTCTGCCCCCGCAGCCACGCGCCCTTAGCCCTCTGCCCTCCACGAAAGCACATCGCCCACCCAGGCAAGCTGCCTGCAGCCTCTGAACGACAGTGTCCCTAGCAGGAGGATGCACATATATATATATATATATATACACACACACACATATATACACACACACACATACATATATATCAAAAAAACTCCCTACAGAGACATCTGCGCCCCAACAACCAGAACCAGACAAACCATCACTGCCCGATACCAAGCAAATTCATCCCTCGGAAAACGCCAAGCGTGGCTGTAAAACTTTGCCGCTGCCTCTCCTCGGAAATAAACCTGCAGGGCCGGAGCCGTGCCGCGGTTTCACCCGGTGCAGCGGTGCCCTGCAGCGAGCCGTGCCGAGCTGCCGCTGCTGGCTCCCTGCGTCCAGGCCCTGCCTCTCCAGCCATTAAACTCCCATGATCTGATGGCTCTCCCCGGAGCTGGGTTTGGATGCTGGGGCTGAGCCACCACCGCTGGCACCAGGAACACCTCATTTTCTGTCGGGGACCGAGCTGGAGAAGCGGCACAGCCCGCTCGTCCCCGGTTGCAGCCTGGGCGGATGCTCAGCCTTGCTGCCCATGAGCTCTCAGGGACCACGACGCCTCGTCCCCGGCGAATCGTATTCCCAGGGCCGACGATCCGGAAGATGCCACAGGGATGCTCCCTCCGCAGCGGAGCTCGTTTCGGGAGATGCGTTTTGCCCGCAGACGGTTCTCCTCCAGCAGAGCTACCTGACACCGCGGGAGGCAGCCAGGGAGATGGGCTTTGAAATAAAACCATCGCAGGGTGGTTCCTTTTTCCTCTCCTCGCCTTTGTGACCGGCGGTATCCACACCAGCGCTGGGTCCGTTGCGGGTGTCCTGGCTCTGCCACCACCCGCTCCGGTGTCCCTGCAGGGTCGGGCGCTTCCCCGCCGCCTCCCTTCCCCAGCCGGCTCCGGGTGGAGGAGAAAAAACCTTTTTTGTTTTTTTGTTTTTGTTTTTTTGTGTGTCTGTTTTTCCAGGCGAAAAGGGGCAGCCGGGGTCGGCAGAAAAAGCAAGCAGCAGCTCAGGGACGGCTCACGCTGGAAGTGTCTCAGCTTTCCTCGTGGAGGCACCCGTGGATATTTTATTTCCACTTAACGAGTCAGGCGACCCAAAAAGCCATAAAAATAAATAAATAAAAAAAATATAAAAAAAAGTTGTTCCCGTTCCTCTCCGGTAGCGACGGCCGAGCCGGTTCCCCAACCGGCGGCGGCGGCGGCTCCGCGCCCACCGTGCCTTCCCCGCGGCTG
>NW_010973276.1:1713933-1744954 GCF_000737465.1 Haliaeetus leucocephalus
CGGCGCGTTACCAAGGGGACGCCGCCGCGCGTCCTGCGGGGAGGGGGCGGGGCCGCCCCGGCAACACGCGCCCCTTTCGCGGGAAAATTCGAACCGGCCGCCGGCAGGAGGCTCGGGCAGGCGTAAGGCGAGGGACTGCGTTTCCCGGCGCGCACCGCGCGTGGCCGCCGCGCCGTGCCCGGCGCTCGGCGCCGCGGGGCCTGATGGGAGTTGTAGTCCCGACGCCGGAGGAGGGTTTCCCCCGGCGGGGTGGGCTCGGCGGGGCCGCGGATTCCCCCGGGGGCCCTCGAGGGCACGGGGACGGCTCCTCCGCGGCGCCCCACCCCGGGGTGCCACAGCTCCGGCAAACAGGGGATGAAACCTTGGCTGGAGGTCCCCACCGGACAGCTGGCGCTCTCCGGAGAGCTGGTGACCGGCGCGGTGATGGCTATAGCCACCGCTGAGCCCCCCGTGGATCGCGCAGTCGGAGCGGGCGCTGTGGTGGCTGAGCCTGCCCTCATCAGCACCGCTCCTGGAGTCCTTTATTCCTTCCCCAAATCCAGCGTACCCCTGCCATAGGCTGTGAGAGTGTGAGCATCTTGCGGACAGAGGGGGCTTTGAGGAGCAGCCCGTTCACTCTTGCCCATAATGACACTGAGGAGCCCACGCAGCTCCCTACTGCCCAGTGCCCCCCAAGCAGCCCAGCGTGTGCCCCCGGGGCTCACCGCCCTCCTGTCTCCCCCCTCCCTGGCTCCTGCCTTGCTGCACTGAGCTTTGAGGAGTTTTGGGGTGGTTCGGCTTCTTCTCGGGGCCTTTCCATCTCCTTCGTCCAGGGAAGCCCCGGCGGCTCCCCAGGCGTCCGTGACCTTGGGTGTGCAGGAGGAGAGCTGCACCCCAGGAGCCGTTTCGGGAGACTCGGTATCTCCAAACATGTGAAGGTGCTCCAGTCACAACTTCTGATCCAGCAAACGCTGAAGGTTGAGAAATTAAAATAATAGCTAGATATGCTTTCAGGAGAGCGATTCCTCTGTGTAATTATAATACGTATTATCCTCCCTATGAAAATACATTATATTGAATAAATTCCCTCTTTGAGCAGGGCTATTCATACTATTCGTTTGTTTCAGTTCAAACATTTTTAGCTCATATATCTGGCAGGTTCTTGTGCAGCTTTGTACGTTCTCTGCAGCTTATTTATCTGCTTTCTCTGTTGCAATATAGGCCAGCGATAAGAATAAAACCATTATAGATTTGTGAACAGCACTTAGATTTTTCAAAGATAATTTAATCAAAGCTATTAGTAAGTCAGGAAGAAAGATTGCTTTTTATTTGGCACAAAAAAAGAAGCCCTCATTCTTCTCAGAAAATGTTTTAACCACCTGAACTCGCTCACAAGGACTTGAAAGGGTGATGGCATTTTTGCTGGGGAAGAGATCCATCTTGAAATAGCAAATTTCAAAAGGTGGGTGTTTTGGCACTGCCTTCAAGAAGATACTATTAAGCAGTTCTGGCCTCCCCATTTACATCTTTTTTTTTTTTTTTTTTTTTTTTTTAAGACTTTACAGAGGAGAAACACTTTTGTGATTCAGGGAACCCGTGAATACTTTGCCGGAACATAAATTTCACCCAGCGATGTTGGGAACACAAGGAGAGCCTTAATCTGCTAATGAATGAGCTCTGCAAAGTGAGACCAGCTCTGCTTCCACATCCAGAGGGATTGAATTGCAAAAAGGAAGCGGGCAGCCTTCGCTGCTGGAGGAGAGAGATTTTTAAAAGTCGATCTGCTTTAGCACAAATAAATAATGCATCGGCTGGGTCCGGGGTGGCAGCGAGGAAGTCCTTCCCTTGCGGCACCAGGGAGCCCACCCAAAGTTTTCCATGCCGGCTGCTCACCATTGCCCTTGCAAAGCGGAGATATGTGGGACTGTAACCACTGATCTTTAAGATGACGGTGTCCCTTTAATTTAATATCATTATTTTTGACCGGTGCTAGCAATCCGGAGTGCTGAGCGTTTTCATCTCTCATCCTGACAAATGCACGCTGTAATTCTTTGACCAAAATGTCAGTCTGTTCTAGAAATGACTGGCCCTCAGAATGAGAAAGATTTCCAGGGGATTAAAACCGGGCCATTACTCTCCGCTTTAAATGCGTTCAAGGCTCTGAAAGCCGTAGCTGCTTTCGTTTCTTTTGTACGAAAAGTTATTGACTTATCAAGGTTAAAATACATTCAGTATGGCCCAATAAAACAGGGATATCTCCGCATTCGTGCTGTCATTTGCAGGTCCGTTTTCATGGCAACAGGGCTCTTTTCTGCACATTAAACGGTTCAGTTGTGCAAAGTTCAGACATTACATAAACAGAGAGGTAACAACAAAAAAAAATCAATGAGCTCATAGGCATGGAAAAAGGAGATAGCATTGATCGGGGCCGGCATCAATATTTGGGATCGCTGCCTCCTGCCCTGCTCGCAGCCCTCCTGTGTTGGCAACGGGGACACAAAGAGATGCTGAAGGACACGGCGGGGAGATGGTGCCTTCGCCCCCCCGCCAGCTCCTGCCCATAATTAGTATCACCGGGACACAGCCCCGCACAGCCCGGCACGGCGAGGGACAGAGGGGATGCCCACCCGCTGGGCTGAGGGTTTATTGGTGCTAACAAAGGTGTCGGCACACAGACGGGTGCTTCCCATGGCTGGTTTTCGGCTAACAACCCTGGTCCCTATTCCACTGCAAATCCCGTGAGGTTTTCCCCAGCTCCCAGCCGTTTCCAAATGCGGCTCCCCAAGGGACGCTGCTGGGATGGGTGGTCTGGAGAGGTGGCTCCATGCAGGCAAGGACAGGGCACATGGGGGACATCAACACAGCACGCACCTTCGCGGCGGTGCCGGCACTGTGCCACGGTGACTCCGGCAACACCAAGCTGCGGGCGCGGAGGAAGCGCGGCGCCGGCAGCCGTGGTGGGGTGCGGGGTGTTTGGGCGAGTGACTTTGACGCTGATGGGAGATGTCAAGCTTTTTGCTTCCCAGTCAAGGGGGCGAGAGAGATTCTGGCGTTAAAATGCTCGTTAGAGGAGAGACACCAACATCTGTTGGGAAAGCAAATGGAGAGAGCAGGGAGTGGAGTGAGACGGCCACGGGCAGCCAGGCGTGAAGTGGGAGGAGGAGGAGGAAGGAAGGCAGGAGTGGGGGTCTCTCTGAGTTGCTGCAGCGGCATGGAGGATCTGCTGCCCCTCACCCTGTACCAGCGCATGGGTTCACTCCTGGATCCCAAATCTCACCAGTGTGAAAGCGGAGTTTGCCCACTGGGAAGCCCAAGGTGAGAAACTGGTCCCATGCGGCCCTTGCCAGGGTCCCCGGGGCCAGAAGCGCCCCTAGTGCCAGGGCCAGCCTGGGAGAGCCAGAGCTGGAGGGCACGGAGGGCAGGCAGCTGGTCTGGCCACAAAAAGCTCCCGTTCGGGCAAGGAGCAGTGTTGCAGGAGCATCCTTCTCGCTGTCCCCTTGGGTGACACTGCCGTGGGTGGTGGTGGAGGCGTGGAGCTGGGCAATATTTGGGACCAGCTGCCTTGGGTGCTGCAGAGGTCAGGAAGGCAGAAGCTCCTGTGCTCTGTGGTTGCTTCCCCCAGCCCCCAGTTTATTTATAGATTCAGCAAGTTATTCAGCTGAAACAAATCTCTGTTTCAGTCAGGTCCTGGGGCCAGCGGCAGCCTGCATTATCTCACAGGCAGCCATACATTAGGCAGCGTGTTTTCTATGGGGGCATCAGCAGCCCAGCACAAACAACCTGGTGTTTTGGGGGGGGGCGCGTTGCCTGGGCACGGCGGTGGTCCCCAGGGTGTGGATAGTGACACTAGGGCCACCCTAAGAGCAAGCTGGGACCAACTGTCCGTGGCAGGGGGATAACTGTGCAGAGCTCATGGTGGGCCAGCCGGGGCATGAGGGATCGGGGTGCACCCTACCCCCCCCCCAGCCCCCAGCCCCGTTGACAACGATGCCGGGAGCAAGTGCTCACTGTCAGCCAGAGTCTATTTTTATTCCGTGCTTAAAAATATCCCCGTCCGGGTCACTGGCACATGATGGATCATTGCTCCTGCGACTTCCCCCAGGGTCTTCCCAGCTCCGAGACAAGTAGCAGAGTCAGGCTTCCTGTGAGAGCCCCCCACACCCTTCCCACCCTGTAAAAGCACCGAGGGGACATCACAGCACTCATGCTACAGGGGGTGTAAGAAACACCCATGCACTCCTGGGGCTGGGGCATGACAAAGCAGCAGCCCCAAGGGTGCCCCAACATGACCCCGCACCAGCTCTGCATCCCAGCAGCAGCCAGGGAGCATCCTGGGGTCACAGTGTCCTCAGTCTCTGTTGTCCCCGCACTCGGTCTCCTGCCAGCAACGGAGCAGATCCCATGCCTTTTTCTTTCCTCCCCATTTGTATTTTGTGAAAAATTCAACCTTACTCAAAAGCTTGGGCGAAAGCCCTTGTGAGCGGGGATGGGAGCACAAGGAAGAGCAGATTCCAGCCTGCAGTGCGTTTTCTAGCCCTATTAGTCACGAGCCTCTGATGCCACGAGAGATACAGGGCTGACTGACAGGTGATTTGGTTTTATCTCACCTGGGAACATTTAATATCCGGCATGGGGCCGTTTTGAAGCCTCTTTGTGCAGGAGTGCTCAGCAGCATTGCTGGGCTGGGGGGGGGGCACAGCTGACAGGGGATCCGGGGGTCCCCGAGGCTTCGGCTGCAGAGGGGACCCACGGTGGGCAGCACCCTGGCCATCGCAGCACATCAAAGGCATCGCTCCCAGAGAGGGGTTGGCAGCCACGGCCACCTCCAGCTGCGTACTGTCCCCCTCTCCAGTGAGCTTCACCTCCTCCCTGATGGTCCCCAGGGCACCTTTCAGCCCGCACAGAACCAGGGAGCCCGGGGTGCCTCCTCCTTTGGCAGAGGGTCAGAGCTCCATCGCAGGCGGATTCGCTGACTCCTTGGCCAAAACCTTTTGGCTTTGTGAATGACAGGTTCCTGGAAACAGGAGATGATCAGGGCCAGGTGTGATGCTGCTTCTGGGTTTGCTCCTGCCCCATCCCTTGCATGTGGTGTTACATACCTCTCTCCTGCACAGATTTATTATTTCTCTTCCGTTGCTCTGTAACTAGTTTCCTTCTCCCCCAAACGACGCAATTACGATGCTTAATTGCATTTGTGGAGCGGTGCTGGCGTGTGCTGTTAGCCTGGATTACAGGGGGGTCTCTGCCGAGGGGGGCAGCCCCAGGGGGAGTGTGTGTCTGTGGGCAGCTGGACTGGAAGCCGGGCTTTGGGAGCAAAATTGGAGTGAGCTGGAGATTCCTGGGAGATCTTCACCTTTAACTTATTTGCTTCTTTCCCCTCCAAATCTGCTGACATTTGGAAAAGGGGAATCATTGCAATTTGCTTGTTTCAGCAAGTTCCCCCTCTCCCCTGTGCCGCTCCTGGCTCGCCATGGCTCTGCCGGGCTGTTGGTGGCCCCGGCATGGCGGAGGGCACTGACCGGGGGGAAGAGGAAGGTGAACGATTCCCGAGCCCACCGCGGCAGGGTGACCCGGTGCCGGCAGCACTGAGCAATGCCCAGTGGCCCCAAGTGAAGCCACGCGGTGGAACCGGAGGCCCTGTGCACCCCATTGGCAGCAGTGCTGGGCTGCTGGGAGAGCCGGTACAGCCCCTCAGTCTTTCAGCCAGGGAAGCACCTGATTCAATCCTCCTGACAGTCAAGAATTTAAAATGATTTATTAAAAATGTATAAAGCCCGGTTGTCGGTGTCGCTGCTCTGATAAGAGCATCGTCTCCTGCACCGCTCCCGTGGCAGGCGCGCTCAGCTCAGGTTTATGTTCCCCTCACTCAAACGGCTCCCGCTGTGGCACCTGCACCGGGGGGAAGGATCCCCCTACTCTGCATATTAATTTTCGGCAGACTGCCGCAGGCAAACACATTCAGGCTTTGGGAGGTATTACAGCTGAGCCGTGACCTCTGGCAAGGCAGCATCGTGCCACAGCCAGGCGAGAACCGTGCCGGCAAAGTGATGGGCAGGAGCCAGCCTGGCCCTGGCACCATAGCCGCCACGGCACCGGGTTCTGCTCATCCTGCCCCATCTCCTCCCCAGCAGGGTTGTGATCCCTTCTCCCCCTGACGTCAGGGGGTCCCTTCCCAAGGAGTGGGACCCAATGACCCGCAGTGCCTGGGGAAGATTAATGGAGATGTATAGAGTGTACGAGCGGCTCCGTCCCCGCATGATATATTCCAGCCCGTGGCCATAAATACGGTTATAGCGGTTCAGCCACAGAGGGAGGCAGAGACACCGGCGGCCCCACTGCGGCAGAGGTCAGCGGGGGCAGGCGCAGGAGCAGTGCAGGACCAGGACTGATCCGTGGCCTTGCCATCTCCCTGGATTTTCCCAGTGATGTCTGTGAGGGGTCTTCGACTCCCAGGAGGATTTATTAGGGTGAAGTCGGAAACAAAGTGAAAGGAGTGGGAAACCATCTCTCTTGGCTGGGAGCGCTTAGGGGGAGGGATGGGGGGGCTATGGCCATGCTGGGGCGGTGTCCCCAGCCCCACAGCCGCCTCCCCAGCACCCCGTCTCCCACCCACAGGAGAGATGCTTGCCCAAAGATGCTTCAGTTTGGACCATTGGTGTTTTGTCCCTGCTTTGGCACAGGCTTGCTGAGTGCCAGGGATAATGTGACAGGGATGCCGAGGGCACCGCTGAGCCACAGTACCAAAATGCTTGTCCTGTCCCTGTGGGACGCTGCCTGGCCCTGCTCGGGGTCTCGCCAGGACGACGCAGGCACGAGGCTGCGAGAGCCCTGGGGAGGCACAGTGATAATGATTGAAATCGATATTTTTGCAGGAGAGAAATAAAAAGATTCATCACGGCCACCGGCCAGAACATTGCAAGGAGAAAGAGAAATCAGATGTCTCGGCCAGCGGTGCTGTGGCTCTGCCATCCATCTGTGCCGTCCCAGCCTCAGGCTCCGCTTCCTTTACTGTCCCTGCTACCTGGCACCGAAACCTGCCCACGTCCTCAGCAGGGTGTTCCCAAGCCTATTGCCTCTAAGGCAGATAACCGATTTAAACCAGGATTTTTCTCCTGTTTTTTTTCAAAAGTCATCTTCTCTGCAGCATCTTGTTTTTCTCTGAGAGCCCAACCAGCAGCATCAGACATCCCCAGCCCCGCTCGGGCTGCGATTGCTGCCGTGGGACCGGCCTCACTGCATGAGCTGCAGCGGGCTGGGGAGGAGGAAACCGAGTCTCGGCGACGGAGCCAGCGCATCCGTCACCGCCGGCGCTGCTCCGCCTTTGTGTGCTGCCGAGACTGTGCAAATCAGGCGCTGCGTGACCCCGAGCAGGGCTCCACGTGGAACTGGCCCTGAAATCCCTCATGGAAAAGCCACAGCCCTCATGGGCAAGAGCCTTCTTGTTCCAGGATAACTTGATACGAGCTTGCTGGAGCTGAGAGTCTGGCGGGGCTCCCAGCCGGGGGCTCCTGAGCCTGGTGGATTGGCTTGACCACACCACCTCTGGCGGCACCCCGCTCCCAGCATCCTGCTCGCTGCAGCCCGACCACACCACCCCCTCCACTTTACAAGGCCAATTATTGCTTGGAAACTAGCACGATGCCCAGGTGTATGGTCCCAGTTAGGCTTTGCTTAAAAACAATTTAAACACCATTATAAGTTTTCCATTTAGAGCAGGTTACTATCAGCTGCCGCCACCCGAGGAGAGCAGGCAGGGCGGCTCGGGGCTGGGTGCCGGTGGCACTGCTGGAGCCCATGACTGCCCTTGCTTGGGGGAAACTGCTCCTGACCCCATACTGTCACCCCGGGGTGACTTCCCACTCCTGAGCCCCCGTGGTGGCACCGGCCATCGTGGATACGATGGTGCTCAGTGCCCTGCTTTGGGCTGCCTCTGTCCCCATCCCTGGGGCAGCAGGTCTCATGGGATGAAGGGAGCCAGAGCCAGTGCCGGGCACTGGGACACAGGGAGGATGCTGGGGGTACATGGGGACACCTGCAGTGGGCTAATGGCCGGGATGGGGTGCAGGAGGGCTCAGCTCCTGTTGCATCCCATGGTGGTGGGAATAGGGAGGAAGCGGCAATGCTGGCTGGTGCTGAGCATCACTGGGAGTTTGAGGGGCCGGAGGCCGTACGGCATCGCATATCGCTGAGCTTTCTGAGCACTGGCAGGTGTCCTCCCCGCCATGGGGCTTTGATCTGCATGGCCAAAGAGCAAAGGCAGCCGCCTTTGTGTGCCGGGAGGCTTTGAAGTCTCCCAAAACGGAGTGGGAGACACAGCGGGGGCCGCTGCCCCTTCCCTGCTGGCCCAGCCCCCTCCAGCCCCACTTTCTCTCCCTTTTTATTTCCTTGTTCCCAATTAGCAGCCACCTCCGGCTCACACAATAAAACCTGTAAACTTTCCTGGAGAGCCCCAGCCAGGATGCTGGGGGCCATACCGCATAGGACGCCCCGGGGGTCCCGGCACGTTCCCACTCACCCTCTGTGGCCACATTGACACACTCCCCCCAGCCCAGGACCCGCAATTTGGGGTTGGTGCCTTCCCTAGGGACCTCACACCCACTCCAAGTGACAGCAGGCAGGTCCTTGCCCAGGCAGGTCCTTGCCCAGGCAGGTGACAGTAATTAGCTCTGTCCCTAATTCTCAGCCTATTTTATCTTTTCCCTTCCAAAGGCAGGAGAAAAGAGAAGCTCTTTTCCAACCCCGCCGCCTTTCCTTTTTGGTGGCCTCGCTCAGCCACAGGAGGGTGAGCAGAGCCCAGTGGGTACGTGTGAGCCTGTGTTTTTTGTGAGAAAAATGCGCATTGATCATTTCTGGGAATCAGACTGTGTTTTTTACTCTGAAGCATCCATTATACACAGCTGCTTAATTGACGAGCGCTGCCTAGTCACCTCGGATGCCGGAGTAAAACAGCCTAAAAGCTCCAGAGCAGAGGAAGTCCACGCTTTATAAATTGATTCAGTGGGAGAGAGAGGGAGCGAGCGAAAAAAAGCATTAATTACAGATGCTTCTGTGGGCACTGTTTTATGGCAGCGAGACCAGGATGTGGGCAATTCTCCTAAATGTGCTGATTAGACAGCACTTCATGTCTCGGAGCACATTAAATGGGCTCTGTAAAGCTATTAAAGATGCAGTGCCATAAAGAATTGACAAGAGCGAGCGGCAGCAGCACAGCCCTGGGCTCCTACCCAGCTCCTGCCTGCCGAGCTCGGCAGCAACAAGTCACTGGTGAGGTTGGCTGAGCCGCATGGGTGCCGGAGCCGGGGTGAGCTAGGGTGGTGGGGACCGATGCTCCTTCCCAGGTTTCCATCCTTGCTGATCCCACTTGAGCCCCCTCCCTGGATCCTGCTGAGGTTGGGGGGCTGGGGGCTGCCTGTGTCCCCCATGCAGTCCTGTGGTTCCCATTGGGTCCCATCCCTGCTCTAACCCCCTGGCTTCCTGCTCCAGGCAGCCCCTCTCCCCCAAAAACCACCTGGTGCTGGGGTGGTCCCTCTCCTGACATTGCCAGGAGGGCAGGGACCCCGGCCCTGTGATGGAGGGGCTCAGGCAGAGCTGTGGGGAGGCAGGAGCTGGTTCTGCCCCACCATTGCCTGGGCGTTGGAGCTTCTCCCCAGGCTCCTTCTCCCTGCCGCGTGGAGCTGGGAGGGCAAGGGCAGATTTGGTGAGGTTTGCTGCCATCCCAGGGGATGTCACCCAGGGCTCAGGAGAGGTGCTGGATCCTAGCCACTGCCTGTCCCAAGGCCCTCTCTGACCGCCCCCATCCCTGCAGGGACTGTCCCCACTCATCCCCCCCTCAGGTACTGAGCCTGAGCCTGGCTGCACCATCCTGGCTCCCTCCGGGTCTTTTCTGGTGTGAGCCAGTGGCACAGGAGCGTCGTGGTGGTGCTGGCTACCAGCAGCCCTTGGAGCATCCCTGGAGCCAGGCTCCTTCCCCCCGTGCCTGGCGCTCCCATGGTTGGAGACTCGTGCTCTCCGGAGACCAGCAGCCCCTGAGCCCAAGCGGGGCAAAGTCACGGGACCTTGGCTCCTCCCCTGGCTTCGCCCACAGTCTCTGGCCACCCCAGTGCAGGCAGGAACGGGCAAGGAAGGAGCCGTCGGACCCTGCGGCTCCCGGATTTGTGCCCGGCAGGCCAGCGTGACTCCCCTGCACGGCGGGCGCGGGGCCGGCCGGGTGTGCAATGTTAACACAGCCCTGCCACGCAATCGTGCCAGCAAATCAATTTGTCAGGACGCAGCTCACCAATTAGCGTTTGCTGGTATTATTACTCATTTGCGCACTGCAGGTTTCAGGGAATTAATCAGGGGCTCACCGGGTAGCCGGGACAGCCAGGGCGGGATGGGCGACGCTGGAACCCAGCACAGCCTGGCATTGCCGACTGTGCCTGGAGCTGTGCCAGAGGCGGCCAGTACTCTTCCTGTGCCCAGGGGGAATTTGGCCCATCGGAGAGGCCCTCGGAGGACACCCCAATATAACAGCAAGTCCCCCGGAGCCCCGTGTCCCCACCTGCACCACACCGGGGCTGGATCCTGGCTGCATCGAGGTGCCAGGAGAGTGGTGGGACGTGGAGCAGAAAGAAGTGAGTCTAAGGCAAAGTGACACTTCCCATGTCATCCCAAGGAGGTGATGCTGAATGGTGTCACCCACCCCGCACCAGTTTGGGGAGCGAGCATGGTCCTGGCCCCGGCATGGACCCGGCAGCACCGAGGGAGGTGGGTGCCGGTGTCAGTGCTGGGGGTTTTTGGTAGCAGATGGGCTTTCCCGGGCGGGAGCGGGAGCTGAGCCACGCACGTGTGAGCAAACAGGATGGGAATTCACAATCAAGGCTATTAAATAAAAAAGCGCTGAGCCGTGCTGCTCGCCGCCGCGGGGGGGATGGGAGCAGCCCCGTGGGACCCCCCCAGCCCCCCGCTCTCCAGCACGGGGACACGGGCATCCGCCTGCCCTGGGACGGGCACCCCTCCCCTGCCCCGCCCCGGGGGATGCTGGAGCCGGGTGCCCCGGGGGACCCCCCAGCCCTGGCCCCAGCTCCTGCCCCAGCCGGGGGTCCCCGTCTGCCTGGCCCCGGTTGCTGGTGGAAGGCTCGCATCGTGCGCGGTGTGCGCAGTGCGAGCAGCATGCCCCAGTCCGCTCGGCCCTCTGACGGATAATCGATTTCCCCGAGCCGGGGAGAGACACACTGTCCAAACGCATCAAGCTTTAAATGCCAACTTTCCTAATGTGATTTTACAATCTGCTATAATTGAGTCGCAGCGAAACTTCCCCCTTCCCTGGCAATGGCTGGGGGACGGATTCAGCCCTGCCCAGCTTGCCGCAGCCTCCCCTCCCATCGCAGGGCTCTGCGGATCATGGGTGCATCCCTCTCCAAAGACTATGCCACGCTCTCCACAGTGGTCAACACCCCTCTGGGATGAGCCGTGGCCTTGGGGTGCCCTGGGGTGCCAGCAGCCACCCTCTGCCAGCACACAGCTCCCAGGACTGATCTGGATTTGCCCTGAAATTTAGCCATGCCCGTGCACAGCTGTGCCAACGCACAGCTGCACAGATGCCCGGCCACCCCAATGCATGGCACCCAACTCCATCTCCCCAGAGTCCATGCAGCCCAGCAAGCATGCTTTTCCTATAGCAGGCTGGTCTGGATCAACCCCCAGGAATTATAAATGAAGCCCCGAGCGGAGCGGTGCCACATCACGGCAGGATATTTTGGGGGGCTCTTGCTGCACCACAGGGCTCCATGAGCTCTCCCAGGGGCCAGCAGGACAGTGCCGAGACCGTCACCAGCAGTGAGACCCCCAACACCTTTTTTGTGGGACCAAGAGCCCCGGCAGCCCCCTGACCCCATGCAAGCCCCAGGCCCGGGCTGGGGGCTGCAGGGGGGATCAGGCACGGCTGTGGGGTTGGGGCTAGGGCTGGGGCTGTGCCACCGGGAGCCCCAGCGCTGTTCAAGGTTAGCGCCAGCAATTAAGGGCTGGGATTTGCATGCAGCAAATGACTCCAGCTAATTACAGGTTTAAAAGGAAAATGATCGGAGAGAGGATTGTTTGCAAAATTGGGGCACGGCGGAGGAGCGGGCGCTCTGCTCTGCTCTGGAGGTCACCAGCCTTAACCCGGCTGGGTGAGCCACCACTGCTGCACATCTGGGGACACCACATCTGGGGATGGCACATCAGGGTGGCCGTGGCAGGAGCTGGTGATGGCCCGGGGCTGCCGATGGCCCGATGGCCCCAGGGGCTGAACTGTCAGGTCAGGGAGTCCTGAGGGGTGCAGGGTGATCCCCAGACTTGGGGGGCCTCCTTGGAGGGCACCAGGTGCCCCCCAGCCCCGGGACAGGCGTCCCAGGCCTCCGGCATGTGGGCAGAGCGGGACAGCCCGGCTGCTGGGTGCACGACACCCCAGCCAGCTAAAATCTGGGTGCCTTGGGACAGCCCGGCTGCTGGGTAATCTCCAACTTACCCACCAGCACCTCCCCCCAAAAAAATAGGCACAAATGCCAGGGTGCTGAATTGATTCATTTAATTTTCCCTTCTCATTTGATCAAGAGCAGGGTGACATTTGGCAAAAGTTGCTGATGAGGGATTGAATGATTAATTGTCATGACAACCATTCCTGGTTAATGACAGGGATGAGATTGTGCCGGCATAAAAGACAGAGAGTGGCCTTGAGTGCTGCGGTGCTAAATTACCAGGCATGTCACTGTTTGTGCTTTTGGTAAAACGTGGCCATGCGTTTCTAATGAGAGGTTAACTGTGTCCCCAAAGTAATTACAACTGATTGAAGAGGTAGTTAGTAATTAGAGGATTAACTGTAATGAGTCTCACCTGCAGCGGTTGCCATAGTTACAGTATTTTAGATGATCGGAGTTAAAATAGGACGGAGGATGTAGTGTTGGGAGAGGCGGCTCTGCCCTCTGGGGTGCACTGGGGTGTCATGGGGTGCTTGGGTAGGCTGGGTGCCCCCCTTTGCCCACTGCCCCATGGCACAGGGTGCCCCATGTCCAGACCCCCCCGCAGCCCCATGCACCTGGGAATGGTCTGTGGCTGGGCTGTGCATGGACCTTGGGGGGGGCACCTGCAAGGAAACCCCCCAAAAGCCCCGGGATGCCCAGAGCAGAGCAGCACCAGCCGGCCGGCAGCACCCTGTGCTGTGCCTTGCCATGCCATACCCGGGCACGGCACAGCCCTGCGCCAGGGCCAAGCAGCAGGTGGGAGCTCTGGGGCTGGTGCCAGTGGGTGATTTCCAAGGGCAGGAAAGTCATCAAAAAAGCTTAAATCTCCAAATTCCCCACAGCCTGGGCTCACTCTCTCCGGGAGCCAAGAAGGGGGACTATGGGTGGGAACGGGACATCCCTCCAGCCACCGCTGGTGGTGACATCCTCTGGGGTCCCACAGCCCTGGGCACACTGAGGGGCTGCCTCAACTGCCCAGATTGAAGCTGTTTCAACTCCACTTATTCCCCTATTTCCATGGATGACGATTTACAGGACCATGTAAAACCTCCAAGTACAGTATCTTTAATTATTCCATCCATAAATGATAAGCACCATTCATTTCAGGGCTCTCATTACAAATTTATACCCCTGTTTAATGTGCTCACTAACATCAGACATCCCACAGCTCGCAGAGAAATATTGAACAATCCTTTCTGGAAGAGCCGAGCGGATATCGCTGGAGCTATTTTGGACTTGGGAAGAGAGATGGGCAAAGGGGGGATATTGGTTTTTAAAATGAACAGTGAACCCCCGCCCAGGGGAGACTGGGGGAGGCTGGGGTCTGGGGGAAGATGGCTCCTGGGGCTCAAAGCTTTTCGTCCTGATGCTTCCCAGGTAAAATTCTGCTGCTTTTTTTTCTGGACATGCCGATGGTTGAAAATAAACTTCCTTTTTATATAAGTATAAAAATAGAGTTTCATATTTATATATATATACACACACACACATGCATATCTATGGGAAGGCTTTTGCAAAGGCTTAACTTGGGAAAAAAAAAAGGAAATCCCAAATATTCGCATTTCAGAGCAAACACGATGAGTTTGTCTGACCTGAAACAATTTTTTTTCTGGATTATTTTCCAGTACAAATGTCCATGTGCCCCTGGTGTCGAAGTGGCCCCCTCCCACGTGGTTTTCTTTTGGGCACTTAAATGCCACCCCGCTTGCTTGCTTTCTCTGCAGGGCAGCATGCCCCGGGCCAGCTCAGCATGCATGGCCATGGCCGTGGCCATGGTGGTGGCCACGGTATGGCCACGAGCACCGCGCAGGGGCAGACACCGGCCTGTCGGTGCTGCTGGATGGCTTTTGCATCTCCAGCTTAACAGGGCACGCCTGGCTCCCTCCTGGATGTGAAGCCAGGACTGCAAATCCAGTTTGGGAAATTTGATATTTTTCTGCCCCCAGCCGCTCACTGGGGCTCCCGTGGCTGTGCCGTACGGTGGTGAGGCTGTGCCAGGGCTGTGCCATCCGGTGCCGGGGCTGTGCCTGGGTGTCAGTGCCGTAAAAGTCATGGAGATTAGGGAGATTAAAGAGAAAGTTAATCATGGACGGGCAGGAAGGGTGAGAGCAGGGATCAGCCTCCAAATTTCCAGGGAGCAGCGGGGACGGGGATGGGGACGGGCACAGGGACTGGGACAGGGTGGCCCAAGTGCATTTGCCCAATTTAGCTTTATTTCACATGGCATTTCTTTCCCACCCCAAACCCAGGATTTATCTGACCCCCAGGGCACAATCTGGGGGATGGAGCCCTGCCCCTTGTGCACCCCAATGCCCTGCCATGCCACGAGCCATCGGGTGGCCGTGCTGGCATCCTCGTCCCCATCTCCATCCCCGTGGCACTGCCGTGCGGAACCGAGGACGGCGTCGAAGCCCTCGGCGTGCCTCCCTGGGGACATGGCTTGGTAGCTGGCTGTCCCCGTGCCAGGGTGGTGTGGCACATGTCCCCGGCACATGTGTCTTGAGTGTGCCAGGGCTCAGCAGCCGCAATCCCACCAGCCAAGTGGCCATGCCACACCGGAGGCGTCACGACAGATTTTCCTCTTGTCGTGTTCGGTCTGTTTTTGTGGGTGAAATAGCAACACGGTGGGAAAAATCCGGCAGGCAGGCAGGCCCTCGCCTTGGCAGGCAGGATGGCTGCCCGCCAGTAGCGTTTTAATGCCATTACACCACAGATACAAGCTCTTAAGCATTAAAGATGGCTTTTATGGATCATAAAATCTATTATTACCGCTCGCCGCAGTCAGTGGAGCAGTAATCGGTGATGCGGTGGGGCACGGGTGCCACAGGGACTGTCCCCTCCTGCCCTGTCCCACTGGCAGAGGAGATGCCCAGAGTCCCGTGGGTTGAACCGCGGTGATGGGGACAAGGAGGGGGCATCATCCAGGCCCCCCAAACTCACATCCATCAGCCAAGTTGGTGTTTTTCAGCCGTCAGCAGTGGGTCCCCATCACCCCTCCCAGGCACAGCCCCTGCCCAGGACCCCACTGGATGCCAGGAGGGGGCAGCTCTCACCCCTCCATGGGGCAGGATGGGGTTCATCCCCGATTTTTTGGCAAGGACACGTCTTTACAGAGACTTTCAAAGCCATCTGAAAGCTGGTGGTGAGCCTGAAGGAGAAATGCACGGTGTCTACAGCAAATTGAAAAAAAACCCCAAAACCCAAATGTAAAATAATTAATGGGAATATTTGCACTAAGGTCTCAGGGTTTTTTGCAAATCTTAAATTTAGGGGCAGATATTACCTGCCAGGGCTCCTTTAAAGAGGAATTAATAGCAGCTGTTGTAATTGTCGACGCGGAGTAGCCTTCTGTGAGAGATAAGCTTATAATAAGCTGTCATTGCGGGGTGGCTTTAGAGTATTAACACGTAAGTTAATAAACACATATAATTGGGTGTCCCTTCCCCAGGGAGGCTTCAGTGCTGCTGGTCCCTGCGGTGAGCGGCGGAGCAGCCGTGTTGGGGTGGCTGGCAGCAGCCGGCGGCTGGGGGAGCAGCGTGGTGCCTGGCACCCAGCACCCAGCACCCTGCACCCAGCCGAGCCCATTAATTAACATGCAGCTCAGGCTGTGCAAGGTGCCCCTTCGGCTAAGAGGATGCTAAAAGGCAGATGCGCCAAATTTCCCTGCTCTGCCACCTAATTGAGCACAAAGCCGGCTGCCGCACCGGGCTGTGCTACCACGAAGGTTAGAAACGAGAGTGAATTATTGATAGTGTTTGAAAGCGGCGCGCGCTGGCTGGCTCGGTGGTGGGCAGTGGCCAGCTTGTTTCGGCTGGGCTTTGGGTGGACGCCACCTCACTGCAGGCTGTTAACCCCCGGAACGGGAGGCCGAGGAGAGCGTCAGCTGTGCTGTGGGACCAAGCCAAGGCTGAAATCCCCCACGAGCGGTACATGGCCGCGGTGACAGGTCGGCAGTCGCTGCCAGCTCTGGCCCGGCTCCTGCACCCCCAGCACAGGTTGCTCACTGGATCTGGTGCTCCCTGGATGAGGTGCTCGCCGGACATGCTGCTCCAGGCGGGATGTTGCCCGGATGCAATTGTCTCTGGATGTGATACTTGATGGATGGCTGATGCAAGGCCTGATGGATGGGATGCTCACCGGATGGGATGCTCGCTGGACGCAATGCTCACCGGACAGGATGCTTGCTTGATGGGATGCTCTCCAGACAGGATGGTCACTGGATGCGACGTTCCCCGGATGCCATGCATGGCAAATGGGATGCTCACCTGGCAGGATGCTTGCTGGATGCGATGCTCACTGGACAGGCTGTTTGCTGGGCTTGATGCTCCCTGGCCAGGACGTTCTCCGGGCTCAATGCTCGCCAGGTACGATGCTTGGTGGACACGATGCTGGCTGGACGTGATGCGGCGTGCCTGGCTCACCTCTCCTCCACGGCTCAGCTCCCACCTCTACCTGAGCATCCAGCACAACTGAGAGGGTCTCAATTATACTAGCAACAGTTTTCATTGAAATTAAAAGTATAATTCATGAAAGCCTTTCCGCTTGTGTTGGGCTTGGTAAATGCTCTGTGCTTCCTCCCCCTCCTTTTTAATAAAATCTAAACTGTGAAGCTAAACTACTTGACAGAGTCCTTTAAATATGTGCAAATATATATTTGCACTCTTTTTTTTTTTTTCCCGGAGGCTTTTCCATTAGGTAATATTTGTTGCCAACATTAATTTCATTAGATTTTCATGGCATTTTAATAGGAGCCCCAGTGTTTTTTTGCATACATTAGCATGCACAAGGAAGCTAAGATCGACAAATTATAGTAAAGTAAAAATCTGTTTTACAGGCAGTAAAGGGAACTTCTCGGAAGCCATGTGTGAAACTGGTGAGAAGAGAGGGAGTCGCGCTCCCCGGCCATGCCCCATCCCGCTGCAGCATTTCGGGACTCGCAGCCCGGCTGGGCACCGCGCGTTTTGCCATCGGCAATTGAACGTTGGCTCCGAAACCTGACAGCCACTTAATGAAGATATTTTCAACCTGATTGTCAGACGCGCACACGGAGCCTGATTACAGCCAGAGACCCGAGTGGAAGAGCTCACAAATTAAATATGTGTTGATTATGCAAACTTGATCTCGTGTTTATTTCTCATAAATAAAGCATGAGCCGAGGTTCAGCTCTCCCCTGCACGCTTCCGAGGGCGATATTTATTGTATGCAAATTGGGCACGGGGCTGGGAGGAGAAGTAATCAACTGTTTATCAGATGGCGTATATGATCAGCCTGGAAATAATAACTGGGGTAAGAGTTTTACATAGATTGTGACAGAGATTATACAGTCATCACCTTAAATTTACAGTCCTGAGGGCGGGTGGACACGTGTGGCGGCCGGTGGGTGCCAGCCTCCCCGTGATGCTGGGCAGGCGCAGGGTCCGAAATGCCCTCGGGCACCATGCCCCGGCAGCGAGCCTGGGGTCTGCAGCGGGTTTAGGTGTACTTTACTGTGCATAGGGGTATTTTAGTCTGCCTAGGGGCATTTTACCGTGCATGGGGATATTTTACTCTACATAGGGGTATTTTATCATGCATAGGGGTATTTTACTGTGCACAGGGGTACTTCACTTGGTGCCATGAGATTCCCAGGGGCCGGGGAGGAGGGCTGGGAGCCCAGCTCCGGTGGGTCCCGCACCACTCGGGTCCCCAGTGGGCTGCCGGCAGAATGAAAAATGGCATTTAAAGTTTTTAGAAAAACCCGATCTGGCAGCTTGTGTGGTCCTGCCCGGCGGTGCCACTTCAGGGAAGGTTTGGGAAGGAACCTGTGATGATGATAAATGCATCCAGGGTGATTTTTTTTTTTTCCCCCCACATCATTTTATAGGAAATACATGTTGGAAATGAAATCGAAATGAAAATGAATAAATATTTCATAGAATACAATTACTGTGGCTCAGGACCAAGACAACTGCAGCAGATCCCGCTGCACACAGCGCGTTAGCAATTCAGCAGCAACGAATTGCTCTCTCGGCTTTTAATCTGCTTTTTTGCTAACACAAATAATCTCCCCAGCCCCCAGCGGGGAGGTGCCCGCAGCAAGAGCCGTGGCAAGGGCTGGATGCAGGCATTGCCCATCACCCTGCGGTCACCCTGGGTGCTGCTGGACTGGGATGGCAGCGCTGCAGGCAGGCTGGCTTCACCGCCAGATAAAAAAAATCAAGTTAAATCCAATTCTTTGCCATAAAAGTGAGAAAGGGAGAAAAAACAGCAGGGGAAGAGCTCAAATTCAATAAAAGGTGACTCGCCGTCCGCCCTTTCCCTGCCGCTGCTGCCCCAGCTCCACAGGACAGTGACAAACATCCCTGCTGGGACGAGCGGCTCCATGCCTGGGCTCTGGGACGCAGCAGTTTCCAGCCACCGCCCGTCAATGGAGAAGAAAAAGGGCTTTTTCCGGAGCACGGCGGGGAGCGGAGGATTTATGGGAAGCAATCTGGTGGCGAGAGTTTATTTTGTTTGTTTGCTTTTGCGGCCAGGACGGTGTGAGACCCTGGGCTGTGATGGCAGCTGGGTCTGGGGAGGGCACGACCACCGGCATCCCGAGGGGCCCTTTCGGGATCTCCAAATTGCTCTGGCTCAGCCAGGGTGACACCAGCCAGTGTCACCTATGGGTGTCCAAACCAGGGCTGGCCGACACCCTGTGGCTGCCAGAACAGCATCCTCCTCCCTCTCCCCTGGGACCCAGGAGGGACCCTCGGCTCTGTCTCCCAGAGCGGACACCTCGCTCACACGGTCCCCCCCGTCCTCCCCATCTCCGGCCTTCAAACCGAAGGGGAACCACATAAACGCCCAACTCCATTCCCTAGCAGGGTCCCTGAGCCAGGCCCTCCCCATATTCCCTGTCAGGGGTGTGCTGGGGGGGACGGGGGGATCAGACATTGCCTTTGATGCTCGCGGCAGGCAGCGGCGCGGCAGCACTTAGCCTGATGGCAGGAGGCAGGCAGGAGCGTGGGGCCGGCGGCGACGCTTTGAACAGGCATTACAGGGAAAACTCAACAAAATGGCACAGCCGCGGCGGCTCGGCAGCGTCGTGTTTTCCCAAAGCAGGAATAAAACAGACGCGCAGACAGTACTTTGCAAACAATTTAATTTGCCTGATGCTTTGATATAGATGAGGATGCGGCGAGGCAGGCGCAGAGAGAGATGAAAAGCTCCGCCGGATGCGGGGGGTGTCGGCACGGTGTGCAATGTGCCGGTGCACGGTGTGTGACGTGCCGGTGTGCGATGTGCGATGTGCTGCTGTGTGATGTGCCGGTGTGCGGTGCGAGATGTGCCAGTGCACGGTGTGCGACGTGCCAGCGCACCATGTGCGATGTGCTGGTGTGCGGTGTGTGACATGCCGGTGTGTGACACAAGGTGGGTGACAATGCCCATTTCCAACCCGACACCGGGGCTGATGCCAGGGTGACCCCAAGCTCTTGCAGGACCAGGGCTGAGCCCAGCTGCACCGTGGGAGGTGATGAGCATCACGTGCTGGTGCCGGGGACCCCGCTCCGGTGCCGCCTGGGGACCCCCCCTGTGTCACCCAGCCTCGCCGACACCCATGCTGGGCTGGGACTGTGGGAAACCTCCTCCCCCAGCAGCCAGGGAGCTAAAGAGACAGGGCTTGGGAGAGCATGAGGAGCGCGGCTGTCAGATATGGGGCACGCTGAAATATTAATGGAACTAACATTTCAATTACCTTTTATCTGTACAGGCTCAGGCTGCGGCGAGGGGGCTGGGGCGGCCCCCCCCCGTGCGCTGTCACCCAGACATTCATGCTGTGCTGGTTCTTTTTATTGGTTTTCATCACTTTTGACATTGCCAACAATGAACCTTGAAGTAAATTTTCAGTAGTGACTGTGTCAGTGGAAAACTGTCTCCCCGTCATTTTTCTAAATTAGGCAATGATTCCAGTCCTTGGGGCTGGAGCGGGAGGAGAAGTGATGGGGCTGAGGAGGAGGAGGAAGGGGGGGCCATGGGGAGCCTCTTCCTGACCCCCCTGAGCCCAAGCCCCAGGACCCTGTCCCCGGCAGGACGAGGGGGCTGTCACCTCCTTGCCATCACCCCTCACCACCCTGCACAGCCGGCGGGTTTGCCGACAGTCATGGTGCTGTAAAACCTGCCCTGAGCAGCACCCAAATGTGCCCCAGTGCCAGATGTGCGGGGGGATGCCCAGCCTGGCACCAGCTCAGGCCACCGGACGTACTGGGGGTGGTTGATCCCGGACTGGGACGTATGCCTCCTCCCGGCATACATCAGCCCCCCCAACCTGGCCTGTGATGCTCCCGGTCCCCTCTCCTGGGCACTCGCTGGTCCCAGGAGCCCCCCCAGCATGCAGGACCGAGGTACCCCCTCTCCAGCCACACCAATCTCCATCCCACACACCACGGTGATGCTGGGATCAGCCTTCCAGCATGACAGAGCTGCTCCGGTTCCCACGCGTGGTGCCGGCACGTGGGCACACCTCCGCTGAACCACGGCCCCTCCTTGCCCCAGGGGGAGACTAAGCAGAACTTTAATTTTAATGTTCATTGGGCATGTAAAGGGAAAAAAAAAAAAATCAATTTAATAACCTCTCTTCACAAACAGTGCCTGGAGGCTGCTCGGCAAACGCGGCTTTGAGAACTTCAGAAAGTCTTTTGTGCTGTTATTTATCGCGAGGGGATTAAATGCAGCCGTAAGTGGGAGCAGCACTGTCATCGCCACTGCTGAGCCGGGTGTGCTCCAGCCCTGCACCGTTGTCACGAGGCACCAGAGCTGCAGCCTGGCCAGGGCAGAAGGGCACAGAGGGATGTGAGGGCAAATACTTATAGCTGGGAAAAAATCGTGCCTTGGCTTTTTCCAAGGGGATGCTGCTCCTTTGCCACCTGCTCCAAGAGAGCATCTTCGGGGGGGCCTGGGGATGCAGCGGGAGCGGGGGACATCAGCTTTGCAGACACCCTGGGAAGAATTTATCGTGAAACTCAGTGCAATTCACAGGGGAAATTATTCAGCAAACTTTGTTCGATGCAGGGCAGGAGCTTAGCTGCCACTGCCATGGTGCTACAGATGGAGAATAGGTTTGCTTCTCAAAAAACAGCCCCTGGCAGCAGCGGCTGGGTGTCGGGAGGTGGCAGTGTGATGGGCACCGTGGTGGTGTGATGGGTGCCATGGTGGTGTGATGGGTGCCGTGGTGATGTGGTGGGTGCTGTGGTTTTGTGATGGGTGCTGTGGTTTTGTGATGGGAGCCGCGGCAGTGTGATGGGAGCTGCGGCAGTGTGGTGGGTGCTGCGGCGGTGTGATGGGTACCATGGTAGGTTCCTCTCCTTGGTGTTAGCAAGGTGTGCTGCTGGGTTTTATCAAAAAAAAAGAAAAACCATAAAAAACCCTGCCCCAAACCCCCCAAATCTGCAGAACAAGACAACCCCCACAGAGAAGCAGGGCACCTGCAAGAGGGGCTGCTGGCGGCATGGCTGCGGGCTCTGGCAGGGCGGCCGTGGGGCACGGTGGAGCCCCCCACCAGGGCTGGAGCAGGCGGCCGCTGGCTGGGGGACCCCTCCACTGGTGCAGCTCTGCCGGGGAGCCCCACGGCAGGATAAGTGCGGCTGTGGCAGGGCCGGGGCAGTTGGCAAGGAGTGGGGTGGGTGACCGACGCAGCGTCGGGCCCCTCTCCCTCGCTCTGCCAAGAGCCCGAGCAAAGCAATCCATTTCTCTGGATACGATTTGGGATGATAATGATTTTGCATTTAAATAATTCCCCCCTTTCAGTGCCGGCTCTGCTGAGTCGGGTGGAAACATTGCATCTTATTCCTGACTCCGGTGCTGCCTCCCCTCTCCTGCTCATTAACGCCGCTCTCGGTGTGCCCGTCACCGGCACGCTCCTTGCGGCGCGCCTGCCCCAAGTGCATAGTAACAACTGTTTGCCATCAGCTTTTGATTACATTCCTTTTTATCTTTACATTTCAATATTGTTACGAATCCTAGCGTTATTCAAATTACATCAATTATTCAATTTCTGCCACTGGGAGGGTAAAGGGAAGGCGTCATGATGGCTGAGCAGCACCCACCAGGCCCCCTCGGAGGGATTCACAATTCCCATGGGATCTGTTTGAGCCCCGTTAACTCACGCTTTTGGCTTCTGCTAAACCAGTGAATTGCTCCAGAACCACTTTCAAGTTCATTTCCGGAGACAATTTGCGGTGAGAATGATTTGAATAAACTTTCTGTTGACTCTGATAGCAATTTTTCCAGCCCGGCACCTGGCAGCCTTTTTGTTTTGCTGCTCCGACAGGGCCAGGATCTGGCTCCAGCCCTCCTGGGCTCCCGGCCGTGCTGCTGCCTGCGGATCTTCCCCATCGCTTCCAGGGGGGAAAAACCCCCACTCCCACCTCCGTCATCCCAAGGGTCTCGACCCCGAGGTGCTGCCAGCCGAGGGGCTGCCGTGGATGCCACCGCCGCCCCCGCCCGCCCCCGTTTCTGCCCCGGCAGTTCAGCGCGGGTGACACGCAGATGGATGGTCCCTGTCATCGCCCCCGTCCTGCCCCGAGGAGGTGTCACCGTGATTTATGGCACTATCTGCGGCGGGCCGCAGTGTACGCTGGGGGCCAACCGCCACACTGTGCCTCGGGACAGCCGGGGGATGCCACCATCCCCAGGACCCCGCCGGGCACGCTTGTCCCCGGGGTTGGGTCCGGGAGGCACCGGCGCTGTCCCCGCGGGTGCTGCGGGGACCAGGGGCGCTGCCAGCCCTTCCCATGGGGTGGTGGGTGCTGGGGCCGAGATCCCGCTGAGGTGGGTGCAAATAAATCACATTTCTGGGGGAGCTAAATAAGGGGGACCAGCCCTCCTTGTCACTGCGCCCACAGAGATCAGGCAGTGGCTTCTCTGGTGGCTGCTACAGGGCTGAGCCCGCAGCAGCTTTCCCTGGGGAGAGGGACAGTCCCTGCCCTCCGTGCAGCCCCTCGGTCTCACCAGCCTTCTCTTCCACTCTCCGGATGGAGATTCCCGATGGGACTGAGAAGGAATAGGTGGGAATGCTCCAGGGAGATGCCAGCTCCAGCGCTCACCCAAAGGACCCATAGAGGCTGAAATGGCCCCTTGATGCTCCAGCCCACAGCTGATCTCAGGGACCTCACCTGCCACTGCTCTGCATGCCTCCCGTTTTATTTTATTTTTGTGGCTGAAGCCAGGGGCAGGTTTTGCCCAAGATCTCCGATATTGGTTGTTTCCCACTGGGAGAACATTTTGTATAAAATTAAAGAGAAATGGCTGCAGCCAGTGCTGCCAGCCGCAGTCCCAGGGCTACTTAGAAATTGCCTTGGTTAAATGAAATTGAAATAAAACCAGGAACGTGTTAGACATGCAAAGGTGAGCAGCGGCACACAGGTCCCCGCCGGCCCCCTCCCACCCCACTCCTTCCCCATCCTGCCACCCGGCTGCAGGGCAATGCCGGCGTCCCAGGGACCCCAACCCTGCTCCCCGCTCCTGCCGGCTGCTGCCCCTGTGTCACCACCTCCTCCGCAAAGTGGGGGCCCAGATTTCTTTGCTTTCAGTGATTTTTGCCAGGCACAAGTATGATTAACATATCAAAAGGCTGTTTTGCTTTGCTTAACAATATTATATGCTTAACTGCTTCATTAATTGAATCATGGCAGTGTTTGTTTGTTCAGGTTGGGTTCATTGTAACAAGTCTATTTTATTTTGACTACTTTTGTGTTTTATTAGTATTTTTTAATTCTGGCTCTGCTTTGCAGCAGGGCTGGGCAGGAAAAGCAGCCGCTGATGGACATGAAGCAGGGCCAGCTTTTTAGCTATGAAATCCCGGCTCCTGGGTTTGCTCGGGCACCTGAGCATGGGACTGGCCTAGCATGGCAAGGATGGGACCGCCAGTGTAGGCAGAGCCTGCCAGCACGCTGCCCATACCCACACCAGCCTCTGCATGCGGTGCCATCCCTCCAGTCCTGCAATTGCCCAGTGGGTGCTCTGGCCTCAGGTGCCCTCGATGTCCCCGAGCATCCTGCTGCTCTGGGCATCCCAGAGCGTCCCATTGCCCAGGGAGCCGGTGGCAGCCCCAGGTCAGGGAGATCGAGGGACTCATTTCAGCCCCTGTGCCGGGTGCCAGCATCCTTCTTGCCTTCACAGGTGGCAGATCCCCCTCCAGGGCTGGGAGCAGGGCCAGGCTCACAGTCACCCACCAGGGACGTGCTGGTTGGGGTCCCTCAGTGGGACATGGGTGGGCTGTGGGGACCACAGGGATGGCTCAGGGAGCGCAGCTGCCCTGTAATCCCACTTCGCTTCCCAGTTTCTCAGTCCTTCTATCACAGGGTGGAAACCAAGAAAGTCAACCAGATTGGGAAAATGGCCCCGGGGGTCCTTCTCAAAGCACCCACTGATGTTTCCCCCTGGCAGGCGCTGCAGCAGTGCCTCTAAGACCCCCCTCGGACCACCCCCCCGGCTCACTCTCCCCCTCCTCTCCCAAGGCTCCCCTTTGCAGGGCAGAGTTCCTGCGCTGAACTGCACAAAATCAGGTTAAGGGCAGCAGACAAAGCCCTGTGCCGGAATAAACACAGTGGGAGTCGGTCAGGGCTGCTGGCAAGTGGGAAGAGCCCCTGGAGTGGGGTGGCCGCAGCAGGAGCGGAGGTGGCTCAGCTCCACATCCCCCTCAGGATCCCCGTCCTGTGCTGGGCAGCATGGGGACACAAGGATAAACGCATGGAAGATGAAGACAGCGTCTTTCTGAGGGGCTAAGCCATTTCTGGAGGGTTTCTGGGCCCTCTTGCCAATGGAAGAAGACGAAGCGATCTTGCAAGAGTGATGGAGATGGGCACATCCCTCTGTGCAGGCATGTTGTGGCTGAGCCTCAGGGAGGGCAGCTGGGGACAGCGGCCCCAGAGCAGGACGGAGCAACTGGATCATGTCCTCACACGCCATGGCAAAGGGCTGCGGGCTTGGCCCAGGCACTACCGACTGGATGCTTTTATCATTCTTGTTGCAACCAGTGCTGCTGTGTCCTTGCTCTGGTTTTCCTTCCACCGCTGGTGTTTCAGCCAGGCTGTGGCTGGGGACGTGCTGGGACGAGGCACCCGGCTGGGCTGGGTGATGCTGGGAAGCGGAGGGAGCCCCAGCCCCAGCCCCAGGAGGAGGCGGGATTGCTGGAGAATCCAGACAGCAAATAATCTGGCTATGAAAAGAGCTGCTGATGCCTCATTAGCAACTTTGAAAAGCATCCGGTGTAAAAAAACTCTCTGCCCTTGCATTTGGTATTTTCTGCTCATTCCTCCTCTTGTCCTTGATTAATAAGGACATTTGCATGTAAATTGGCTCCTGGGTCCTTCAGAGCTGCGGCTCTGGTCTGTCCCCACCTGAAGCCCCCCCAGTTTGCACCCACTGCCGTGGAAGGCATGGGTGCCCGCATCACGGCACAGCACGGCACATCATGGCACGGCACGGCATGGTCAAGCGTGGCACATCGAGTTGAGACCCATATTCCCCTTTTGCTCTGCAGTGACCGGCTTGAGCCACTAATGTCTGCTGGGCTGGGACATGGGGCAGGGACATGGGGCAAGGACACAGAGCTAGGATACTGGGCAGGACAGGGAGCAGGGATAGGGAGCTGGGACACAGGGCACGCCGGGGAAGCCACCAGCCTCGCGGTGCCCAGGATCCAGCGTGCCGCTGCTGTATGTCGTCGCCCGTCGGCTCTGCAACGCTACCCTGTCAGAGTGCGAGCAGCTCTGCGACGCTGACTCCGCTGTTTATCGTACAAAGGCATTTACAATTGTTTGAACAAGTTCCCCACTCCGCGCCTGCGCTCCCCCGGGACTTCATTTTCAAAAACAAATGCATTTGCTGAATGCATATGGAAAAGTGCCTCTCAGTCGGGCAATCCGTCTGGCTGTTTGATGTCTCGTTCCCACATCATGTCATTTTAAAAGGTAACATTTTGTTAATGGAAAACATTTCGTGGCTGTTCCCTCTCCTCTTTCCCAGCCTTGGCGCATGTGGGACGGGACAGGGGACCGGCCGCATGCCACCGGGGCTGCCCATGTGCCACTGCTGCCACCGTCATCGTCCCTGCCAGGTGCTCTCACCATGACGGCGGGCTGTCCCGGCCCCGTGTGCCCGTGCCTGCTGGCTTTGCCAGGTGGTGAAGTGGGTATTTGGGGTGGCCGGAGTGGGGGGGGGTGTGTGCTGGTGGCACCACTGTCCCTGCAGAGCACAGGACACCTGCACTGTGCCGCTTGGGGAACGCTGTCCGTCTCCTCGCCCTAACTGGCAGGAAAGCAATGGGGGCCAGTGAGTGGAGGTTTTTTAAATGTGTAATCCAGTGAACGGGAGCATGATTTCTGACGAGCAGCAGCACAAGGAGGAGGAAGAGGAGGAGGAGGGGGAAGTGTGGCCCAAACCACGGGAGCTGTGGCAAGCCATGCTTGTCCCCCCAGTTGTGGTGGGGAAGGGGGACAGCGAGAGCTCGCAGGGGACAGGGGTGTCACCTGCACCCTCCCACCGGGTAGGTACAAGCCCCCAGGGTATGGCCAGTGCACCCTGGGGCATGAGGCTGCTCCTCTGGGGGTCCCGCAGAGCTGGAGGGTCCCGCACATGTTGGCACCTGCAGAGGCATGGCCTGACCCTGTCTGCACCCCGACCCAGCCTCGGGGACCCCAAGACCCCTGAGGCGATGCACCCGGCTGCTGAGAAGGCAAAGGCAAGCCCAGGATGAGCCAGAGAGCCACCGAGCCCATGACAATGGTGACAATAGGCACTGGAGATATTTAAACATCTCCAAACTTCCAGGACGAGGGGGGGAGCGCGGGGGTTATTTTTAGCCAGGCACAGTGTGCCACCACCACCACCTGCCAGTCCCTTGGTGACGGTGGAAGCTGGCACCAGGCACGGAGCCACTGGCCGTGGGGATGGCCGGGTGCCCGCACTGCCGCGGCTCGGACGATGCTGATTGTAAAAACACGGCGTGTAGCAAAGGGCGATGCTCTCCCGGCACAATGAATTCCCCCAGCCCCTGCTAATCAGGAGCAATTGCTTAATTGGCACATTTCTGCCTGGCTGGGGTCTCTGCCAAAGACGGAGCCTCGCCGCGCCTGGCAGCCGCAGCCTGAAACCTCCCATGCCCTCGGCCGGCAGAGCAGCCCGGGGCAGGGGACGGAGTGGGGATGGGCAGGGTGGCCAGGAGGGCTGGGGCCACCCATGCCACCTGGCCTTGGTCACATCACTTAGCCTTGGAAGGGTCCCCATGCCGGTGTCACCACCCCTCACCCTCCCCGTCTCCCAAATCCGCCCGTCCTCAGGCACGCGTGATGCCAGATCGCCGGCGGTGGGGCTGGGCATGCCCGCGGCCGGTGGGACGGTTGGGCTGCAGATGCCGCGCGTGGGGGTGATGCTGGCGCGAGCCCCCGTTTGTGTCGTTCCCAACCTGCCACTGCAAATCAAAGGAGCTGCCACGCACGCTGCAGCCCTTTCTTCTCATATCACTCACACCACTTCCATGCTACATTGTGACAATGGGGTATAATTAAGGTGTCAGCATATCATTTAGCCTTTTCAATATAAAACCAGGAGACAGGCTGGGAAATCTGTAGTCTTCTTTAATGAGGAATGCAGGGAAAAAAATAGAGAGGAGGAGAAGAGGAGATAGCGGCTTGGCACGGGTGAGACAAAAGGCCCCTCCGCAGCGCAGGGCTTTGGAGGACACGGTGCTGCCGCTGGGCGCTGCCGTGGCCCCGATCCACCAGGCTAGGGGTTCGCACTGCCATGGGTGCCTTCGCTCTACTGGGGCCACCCAGTCCTGCGGCCGGAGGGCAGGAGGGGAGAGGGGACCCTGCCGAGGCCAGGCACCCCCAGGGCTCTGGGAGCATCCCCAGAGAAGGGGGTGGGGGGCCAGCGGCACACAGGGCACCAGTGATTCCCGGCAGCTCCCCCCTGGAAGTTGTGCTTGAACACTGCTCCCGGCCCGCGGGGGTCTTGCAGAGACGTGTGGGATGTGTGACGAGCCGGTGGCACGAATGACTGCAACCAGCTTCATGACAAGGGACGGAGGCATGCGTGCCGCGAGCTCATATCGGTGCCGGTGCGGCACTGGGTTTGATGGGTGCCAGGTCCACCACGTCGCTGATGGTTTGCACAACAGCCATGCCGGCCCCGTTAATAGTTTTCCCAAAGCCCAGCAGCCAATTCCCAGTAGTTGTTACATCGGGTGAGCCCGGCTGCATTGCTATGCCAAAAGCGGGGTGCCCTGGTTCCCCCCCACGGGTACCGTACTGCACTGGGGGGCCGACTGCAATTCAGAGGGCAGTGAGCAAGTTCAACACCATCAATAATCCTTTGATGGCTATAGAAAGCACTTTCCCGAGGAATAAATTCTTGCTGCATCAAAAGGAAGCTACAAATCAATGCACGAGTCGCCCATTCCTAACGATGGGAACTCGTCTTGCTACAGTGGGAAGCATTAGCTGGGGGCGAGGGGAACACAGGGGCAGGGCTGTGCCCCCGTGCTCGCCCCACGGCCGTGAGCATCAGCCCCCTCCATAAGCCGGGGACCAAAATTAGTGACTGGGTGAAATGAGAGGGGGACAAGCTGCCCTGGCCAGCACGGTGGCCACGCTCACCCTTGGTGCCGTGCCAGCCTTTGGAGACATGTGCCCGAGGACACGGCTGCAAACTCCTCGTCCTGCTGCTAGCCAAAGCTGGGGGTGGTTAGGGGATTTTTATTTTTATGTTTTTATTTTTATTTATTTTTCCTCTTTAACAATCCCTGTCAACTTTTCTCTATGGTGCATCCCTGCCCAGCCGGCCGTGGCAGCTGGGCCCCCGCCGGGGCTGGGCCGTGGTTCAAAGCAGGGCCACGGCGCTGCCGCTGCGGCGGTGGCCCCCGTGCAGCCTCCCGCCTCCATCCCGGCCTTTGTCTGTGCCGGCTCCGGCTTTCAGGGCAGTTTCGGTGAGATGGATGTGTGGCCCCGCCGAGGCAGACATGTTCCAGGCGAGATCCCGGGAAGAGGTTTCCTTAGCAACAATAACGAAGTGCGAGCGAAAGAAAAGCTCTCCCGGCTCCTCTCCCTCCTCCGGGGACTCCTGAGCAGATTTGGGTACCTCCGATAGCCGAAGCGCATTACAAGTGCCTGGGCTGAGTGCCGGTGTGGGAACGGAGATGCCAGTGCGGGAGCGGAGACGCCGCTGCGGGCCCTGGCGGTGGGATCGGACCCGGTGAGGTCTGGGCTTTGCTCCTCGGCATGTGCCAGTGCCGCGTGTGCCAGGCAGCCAAACCGCATGCAAAAGCGGTGGCCTCGGCACCGCCCGAGCATCCCTCTGGCCACGCAGCAGCTCTCGCCTCCCAAATCTCCGAGCTGCCTCTGCTCAGGAGGACAGAGATGTGCCGTGCATGGCACCCGGGGGGGAGCCGCATGCCACAAAAGTGGCTCTGGCAGCCCTGCTCCGGCGGGAAACCCCGAAAAGCGACGGGTGACCCCCTACCCTACCAACACACGGTGGCACAACCCACCCGGCAGCTCCCGGCGGGATGCTTGGGGAAGGGGCGCGTGGAGGAGCATCCCTCTGGCTTTGGGGGGCTCTGAGCAGTCCCTGCCGCTGGCCGCCAGCATGGGACAAGCGGCTGCGATGGCGAGTGCTGGGGCGGTTCGCGGTGAGGATGGCGGCGGGCGCGGGACAGGCGGGGGCAGTGGGACGGGCGCTCCCCTCCGCAGCCTCTGGCAGCGCCCGCCGGCAGCCCACCGAGCCGCCTGTAATTGCTAATCTGAGTTTTTAATTATCTCATTCGAATCGTATTTCTCCCCTTTCACCTCTTCCTTAATGAAATCGCAGGTGAGCCGCCCTCCGACAGGATGAATCCGTGGCGGGGGGGGGGGGACGGGACGACAACCGGGGGAGGAGGGCTGCAGCTTCATGTAAATTCCCTCCATGGGACTGGGGAGGTTTAACGGGGCTCAGACAACGGCTGCTGTGCCCCAATATTTAGTCTTGCAGGGAAGTCAATCAGCACCTCGTTAGCACCACTCTTCCTCCATCCCACATCCCTCCTTGCAGCACCCTCCTGGCTTCTGGGGGGAAAAACCAACTGATTTGGGCTCTTGTTCAGTTTGGCATCACTGCGCCAGTGTTCATCCTCTGGGAAATCTCAGCTGGAATGAGGGACAGGGGGTGGTGGCTCTTCAGGGACAGCCCCTGCCCCATGCCCCAGGGCCGGTGGGACCCCCGGTCCCCCCCCAGCCGCCCCGAGATCTCCCTGGGAGCCTACCCCCCGCCTCAGCTACGGCAGTTTGCCAGCCTCACCGTGGAGCGGTGGCGATGCCCCTTCCTCCCTGGCCCCGCCGGCTCGCCGGGCGATGGCACTGTGCCTCGAATCACAATTACAGTAAATAAATCCTATTAGAAGGACTTTTACTACCGCATGCGCCTCATTACAATATGCCCAAACCCCCGGCTCCTGGGATCGCCATTGTAATGAGGCCGGGATGGATGGATGCTGGAAAATTAATGCTTATACAAGTTAATTTGTTTTTATTAGCACGCGTCGGCTGGCAGAGGGGATGGCGGGGGGG
>NW_010973276.1:1744964-1769016 GCF_000737465.1 Haliaeetus leucocephalus
GGGCGGGTGCTACCCCACCGCAGCGGTGCAGGGATGAGGACCCCAGCCATGGCCGTCCCTGCGCGAGCGGTATCCGGGCAGCGAGCTGGACTGCTGCGTGCCAGCGTCCCCTCCCCAGCCACCACCCGGCTGCCCTTGGCCTTAGGGACATCCCTGTCCCACGCTGGGGTGGGATGGGCATCCTCCTGGCAGATGGTGGCAAGGAACCAGCACGCCGGACGAGGTCACATCTCATTAATAAATGCTAATTAAGAGGAAATCATCAAAAAGAGGGGATGGAGTCATGCTAAATAATCCATGCTGGTGCTAGCTGGTAATTAAGTCATTAGGGTTGTGATGGCTCCAGCGCATCATGTGGCAGCAGGGGGTCACCGGGGGCATCCCTATCCCTGTCCCCTGCCCCACAGCCGCCGAGCATCCCCTCGCCCAGCCCCTTGGCACAAATATTGACGGCCGTACCTGCGGGGACAGCTGGGCCTTCCTCTCGCTTGGAAAATATAGATCGCACCGTTAATAATACATACATTTATTAAAATTAAACCACCAGCAGATATTACATCCAGCAGCACTAAATTATGGATAGACCTCATCCCCAACCTTTGTTTTTAATTAAAAAGCCCCTTTCAGTAATTCCATTAAAGCAGCAGCTTATGTTTTCTTTCTCTTCCCCTCTTTCAAGCGCGCAATCCGGCAGCATTTGGGTTGTGCTGATGAAATGTCTTTGAAGTTTCATGAATTGCTGATGTAATTGAATAAAAATAATATTGAGAGAGAGACTTTTCTCTAAACCTAAATCCTAATGAAATCACCTTACTGCGCCGAGCAGAGTGACAGCGAGACGCTGGATTTGTGCATATTCCCGTAATCCTAAACCCATTAGCCAGGAGGCTCCGTGCAAACCACATGTTGCGGATTACGGCCGGAAAAAAGGCTCCGACAAAAACCTGAACCTCCCTTTAATTGCTGCAGGGAGGCGCAAAGACGCGGGACCCCCCGACGGTGGGAGGTGCACCAAGCGCGCCGGGGCTCAGAGCCCTCGACTTCCCCCCCTCGCCACACTAATGAGCCCCTCGCAAGCACTTTGTTAGCACTTTCCTCGGGAACCGTGTGGCCCGCAATTAAGGTGGAGGGCTTTCCAATTATTTTGCTGCACACCGTTGTTAATGGAAATATTAATTTTGCATAAGTGCATCTTTCCACTCCTTAAAAAAAAGATTCTTTTAAAAGCAGCTGGAAGGCAGCAGCAGGGCTGCGGCGGGCGGCTGCACGGTGCTCCCGGTTACAACGGCACCCGCTGCCCTCCGGCCCCGGCACCCCTCGGCAGCACTGGGCTGCCTTCCCTCACCTGCTTATTAAAGGCCGATGGACCCCAGGGCCGGCTGTGCTCCGAGGATGCTCCTGCTAACGGGGAACGTGTCAGGGTTCTTCCATCAGGTGTAATTGCAGCTTCCACCTTGCGAGGCGATGGCCCAGCGCCTCCCCAGCCTCCTGCTCTTTAATTGTAATCGCCCTTAATGTATTGTACTAGCCGCCGTTAACCAAATGATAATTGCAACATCGATCTTGCAAAAAAATCACCGCAGGAAAGCCAGGCGGCTGCACCTCAGCACGGAGGTGAAGGGCAGTTCAGCGGTTCCTGCTCTGCCCGCCCCGGCTGCCCCTGGGCAGGGATGCCCGGCCGGAGGTGATGCTTGGGCAGGAGCCGGTGCTCCGGCAGCCGCCGGCAGCTCCAGCTGGCAGAGAGCAGAGCCCGGGTGCCATGGCACATCCCGTGTGTCCCCATGCCGGGAAGGGGACCACGCTCGCCGGGACTGGGAGGACAAACTCATCTTTCCTTTCTTCTCTCTCTCCTAATTTCTTTCTTCCCAATTTAAACTCCTCTCCAGGATAATGCAATAAAGACATGAAGCACCTAATTTTCATTGGGGGACAACAGACGCAATGGTATATTTACCCAGTCATACCATTATGAAATCCTACAATTAAGGCTTCAATCAGATAAATGCAATTACATAATACGATCTTATACGATATAATTAAAAACATCTGCAATCAAACTGAAGCCGATGGTACAGTAATCCTTAATCAGAAATTACCCACCAGCAGCTCCAGTGGAGAGGCTCCATCCTGGAATCTGGCAGGATGCGGCGGCAGCATCGTGGTCCCCCTCAGGCGCAGGATGACGGGTGGCCATGGGTGGTCACAGGTGACTGCAGGGAGCTGACGGGAGCCTCTGGGCCAGCTTGTCCCATCCCAGCCTTGCCGTGCCCCAAAATCCATGCCCAGCTCCCATTTAATCCCACGAGCCCGGAACCACAAGAGCTCGATGTTCCCCACTCCCCATCTCAGACCCAGACCGAAATCCCACCAGTGCTGGCATGGGGACACTGGGACAGTGGCTTGGCAGGCACTGTGGCACAGAGAGGTGCAGGCTGCATGGCTGGTGATGGGGTTCACCCGCAGGTCCCCCCAGCCCTGCCAGGGTCTCAGGCTGGCAGCCCCACACCTGCAAAGTGACTAGGGAATGCTCCCTGGGATGTACACATGGGAATGGGCCAGGCATCACTGGCCAGTTTTGGTTGCACCAGTCACACCAGCACCAACATCCTGGTGTTGGTGCCGGGATGGGCTGAGCCGTGCCGGGAGCGGTGCGGGGCGGGCGGCAGGGCTGCGTGCCCAGCTCTGGCTGCATCCCCGCGTGCCGCTGGCTGGCACCAAATGAAGACAAATGGGCTGGGTGACACATTAGCATCCATTAACAGAAGCGTGGTGCCGGGGAGCGCTGGAGAGACGCGCCGGCGCTGGCAGGAGCAGCGGCAGCTCCCAGGCCAGTGTGCAGAGCACCGCAGCCCCGGTCCCAGCATCCCCCTCTGCGGGGTCCGAGGGTGCTGGGGGGGCTCAGCAAGGCCGGCGCAGCCTTGGGGGTCCCAGCACCAACACCTCAGCTGTGCCCACAGCTGGAGCCTGCCCGGGGCTGTTGGCGAGGGCAGCGGGAGCTGGATGGGGTCTGGCCCCGCGTGGGCTCCCCATCCCCTCTGCTCACACCTCGGCATCGGCACCACAACCTACATTTTGCTTCTGGAGGTTGAAGCGAGCATCATATCCTCCTCGTTATTTTGGGGCACAGCACACCTCTCCTCATCCAGGAGCTGCCAGTTGTTTTGCTGGCAGATGTGCACACCACGAGGGGAGGAGGCGATGAACAGGGTCAACATCAGGAGGAGAGAGAGAAGCAGGATTTAAAAAGCCCATGGAGCGAGCATTACTCTTTTAGTCTTCACTGGAGCATCCCCCACATGGGAGGATGCCCACGGCCGCGTCCGAGCAGCTCTGCTGGCTCCCTCTGCTCCCTAGCAGCACCGGTCCCAGCCCCGTGCCAGCAGCATCGTGCCCAAACCAGGCTGCCACGGAACAAAGCTGAGCCATGGCGGTGGGCTGGGGGCAGCCGGGATCTGCACGGTCCCATGGCCCCAGCAGCGCGGCCCCACCACAGGTCCCCCCCAATTGCTCTGAGCCCCTCATCCTCTGCACCCAGCTGGATGTTAGTCCTGCTAATTAAAAAAAACCCGACGGAGAGTGAGCATTATAGCTGTTCCTGCCTAACTGCAGCATCAGGGACAGAGCACTTTACAACTCCACCGAGCACTTGCCAAGCTGCCAGCCGGCTCTGCTCCCGTGGCACCAGGCACAGGAGCTCCCTGCTCCCACCTCCAGCCGCAGCCCCAGCTCCTGCCCTCCGCACCCCACCTCTTGCAGGGATGTTTTCAGAGTTGCAGACGTGAACCCCCCTCTGTACGTGCCGACCCATTTCTCAGGTGGCTTAGGCATCCCCGGGACAGCACACGTCACTTCCCAGCGTGCCGGTCATTGGCAGCCGATATTCGGCTTGTCCTGGTTGCAGCTGGGATGTAGTTAACTGTCTTCCTAGTAGCTGGTACAGTGCTATGTTTTGAGTTCAGTATGTGAAGAATGTTGATAACGCTGATGTTTCCAGTTGTTGCTAAGTAGTGTTTAGACTAGAGTCAAGGATTTTTCAGCTTCTCATGCCCAGCCAGCGAGAAAGCTGGAGGGGCACAAGAAGTTGGCACAGGACACAGCCAGGGCACCTGACCCAAACTGGCCAACGGGGTATTCCATACCATGGGACGTCCCATTTAGTATAGGAACTGGGAAGTGGGGGCGGGGAATCGCCGCTCGGGAACTAGCGGGGCATCGGTCGGCGGGTGGTGAGCAATTGCCCTGTGCATCATTTGTGCATTCCAATCCTTTCATTATTGCTGTTGTCATTTTATTAGTGTTATCATTATCATTATTAGTTTCTTCTTTTCTGTTCTATTAAACCGTTTCTTATCTCAACCCACGGGTTTTGCTTCTTTTTCCCGATTTTCTCCCCCATCCCACTGGGTGGGGGGGGAGTGAGTGAGCGGCTGCGTGGTGCTTAGTTGCTGGCTGGGGTTAAACCACGACAAGCTGATGCGATGTCTGTGCTGCAGCTGCCCGGGGGGATCTGGAGGAGCCGCAGGGCGAGATGAGAGCACCGACCCTGTCAAGCTTTTCCACCTCCTGACCTTTCCCGAGCCCCTCTTGGAAATGCCACAGAGCTCCTCGCCCAGCCAGATTAAATGTCAGGGAAGGTGCATTGAATATATCCAGCCGCCACGCCAGGTGCTTGCAGGTGGGTTTCCCCAGTGCCACAGGCATCTCCAATGGGTGCACGGACTATGGTCCAGCCTGTCCCCATCTCTGTCCCCGTCCTCATCCCTGTGCCACCCCATCGCAGGGCTGAGCCGGCCGTGCCGCTGGGGACGATCCGCGCTCGGCTGGCTGCGAGCGTTTAAGCAGAATTGAGTGTGTGTTCAGGCACTTTCAAACACAAGTAATCTTCATCTGGGAGACGGAAAGTGAAATATGTTATTGCCGTCCGCAGTAAATTACCCGTGCCAGCCCTCGCGTATAAAACATCGCAGTCGCCGGCCAGTGCACTCACTCACCCGCGCTGTGCTGCCTGCCGCCCCCCATAAATTACAAAATAAATGGCTGGTGGTCAGCCCTCATGTGGCGCTGGGGCTTGCGTGGCCACCCCGGCACTGGCACCCACCCCAGCACCAGTGCTGGCACCGTGCAGCCGGGTCCTGCTGGGCCAGGCAGGGCCAGGCAGGACCCCGGCATTGGGGGACGGATCCCCCCCTGGAAAGCAGCGGGTCCTGCCCGCGAGGCCAGCCGGAGCCGGGGATGGACCGGCAGCAGCACCACCACTGACTCCCAGTGCCTCCAAAGCGACGGTGCCGGCGCCGAGCGGCAGCACTGCGTGCCGGATGGTTCATCTCCTGCTCCCCGGGAACAGCCCCCCAGCAGGGTCCCGTGTCGGGGCGTCCTCGGCGTCACGGCGATGGTGCGTGTGCGCCTGCTTTGTCAAGGCTAACGAGTTGCAGCGGTGGAGGCGGTGGAAGCGCCCAAGGAAGGCGGGAGGCAAGCACGCAGCTCCCGCTCATGGGTTTTTTTCCAGGAAAGGCCTTTGGAAAGCCAAACCCAAACTGATAAAATAAATAAAATAAATTCCTGCAACTTTAACAATCATTGTGTTGGATTTGGGAGATGTTATTCCTCGTGACAGACAAGGGCAATTATCTGCTATCCGCCAGCAGTTTTAGCCTAATTTCATTACTGCTGTGCAATTCTTCCCGAGCCGCTAGTCTATCACTGTCTCACAGAAAGGATTAGCCGGCACTTTCTTCATCTTCAAATGAATTTTAGCTGTCATGCCCTTGATGAATAGAAGAGGGAGGACTGCTAACCCACGCGAGCGAGTGTGGCAGCCCAGCTGCGCCGCAAGCGCCCGCGCCGGCATCGGGATCGGTGCTCACCACCGAGCATCGCCCATGCCGAGCACGCCGGAACCGCCAGGACCCGGCAGTCAGGGATGCTGCCTGCTGCTGTCAGCGTGCTGCGGTGAGCAGGGCTTTCCTCCGTGCTTGACTGCTGCGTGCAGGAGGAATTGGCCGTGGGGTTTTCTCTGGAGACCACATGTGGGAAGCGGGCAGGACTCTAAGCCGGTGCCCAGCCGCAGCCTTTCTCCCGGCATCCAGGAGGGATTAAAATGACAGCATCTGTAATACAAGGAAATAATGAACATGCCATCTTTCTCCCTCTCCAGAAGATGCTTATCTGTCAGTCCGGGCCACCAAGGAATAGAGAAAAGCAATTTAAACTTCAGAGCTGAAACTGCAGAGGATGCTGCGGGGAGAGACGTCCAGGCGATGGCGTCCCATGGGGACCTGCCGCGGCGGTCCCGGAGCCAACGGGCAAATTGATGCTTCGCTCTCCTGGCCAAGCTGGAAAAAGGCGTACGGAGCCTGACTCGATGGCCCCGCACCAGCGTGGCAGGGGGACGCCTGCACTGGGGACACGCCAGGGGCTCTCGTCCCCACCAGAGCCTCCTCCCCTAAATAAAGGGGAAAACGGCCGAGCTCATCAGGGCAGCAAGCCTGAATGTGCCTCAGGATACCTGGGGCAGGACAGCAGGAGCAGGTCCCAGGGACCATCCTGGGACGCAGGACGTCACCTTGCGTAAATGAGAAGCTCTGGAGCCAATTGTCGGCAGCGGGGGCTGGCGGCAGCCCAGGGACTCTGTTATTTTTGTAAATGTTAATTCCCAACCGGCGCATCGTCCTGGCGGAATATTTTAGCACCTTTAATGCAATTTCCTACTCTCTCTGAAATATCATTTTAACACACAACCAAGCCGCACCGTATACCTGCTCCCTAATAAACCTCTGCGACTTTAATGAACTAAATAGCAAATTACTTTTTTATTCAAGAATGAAATTTCATCATATTCATAATTCATATTTTATTTCAGACATCTGCTGCTGATTACATTACATTTAACTAAAATTAGATGATGCTCAGAATGTAATTAAGCCCCTGCCAAATTCTCTGGCCCACCAATACCAGCCTCGCTCAGCGGGGGCCGCTTGGAACCTAATATGTAATTAGGAGCTATTTTCTAGCTGTTTTTAAAGTCTGAAAATTAGCTGCCTTTATTAATCACACAGACAAATATAAAGCGGAGCCAACGCTTGCTGAAATTTCTAAAAAGGATTTTTTTTTAATTATACACCACATAGCGCTGAGACTCATTTTGAATGTTGATTTGTTGTGCACTGACATTTTGACAACTAGTTCTCAATTTGTCTGTCGTAGTTAGGCAACAACAAAGCAGACGGTAATACTTAACTTTCAAAACCTTCAGCGTGCCGGGAGGGGAGAGAGAAGGGAGAGACCGGGGGGACGGGCTCCCCGCGGGCGCTTGCCTCGCTGGAGCCCAGCTGGACACCCCGCATGCTCGGTGCCAAGCCCCGGACAGACCCTGGGAAGGAGGGAGCCCCCAAATCCCCGGTGCTGGGGTGGCAGAGGGCAAGGGGAGCCCTTCTGCAGCGGCAGATGCAAGATCTGCAAATCACCCTTGAAACGGTGTGGGGAGGTCCCAGCTCGTCCGGGAGCCGCTGGGGGCATGGGGCAGCACCCAGCTGGAGCACCCCCAGCCCCAGGGGGGACCCCCACATGCCCCGAGCCCTCCAGGCTCCCTGTGCAGAGCCAAGCACGCATTGAGCCCTGCCAGCCACGCGGGGGGGGTGTCCGTGGCCCCAATCCCCACCCTGGCCCCAGGAGGGACCCCGGGAGCGTCGGGGAGCCCCGAGGGTCCCGAGCAGCCCCCTTCCCCGTGGCTGCGCGCTGACATTTCCTCTCTCTCACTGACGCTTTTTCTGTTCTCTCCATTACTTCAAATAATGTCACTGCCTCTTCAGCATCTATTCACCGGAGCAGAAAGAAGCCACTGCTGACACGGATTTGAAAAAAAAAAAAAAAAAAAACCATCTGTGCCTGGCAGGGGATGGGCAGCACCCACCGGGCCCCGACAGGCACCGAACGGCGTGGTCTGAGACACCCCAGTGCTGCCCACTCGCTGCAGACACCACGGCGGCGATGCTGCCCCGTGCACTCACAGCATCCACAGGCAGCGAAGGAAAAGGAAGGGTTTTGAAAGGTTTTTTTAGTACAGTGTTTTTCTTCTTGCTGGCCAGAAACGCCAGTGTCCCCCAGCTATTGCCAAGTCCCACAGCAGAGGAAAGCCCCCCGTCATCCCCGGTGCTGCCGGCCTGCAGCCCCATGCTCACCCATGCCAGCCTGGCCGGGCAGCCGGCACGCTCCCCTATGCATCCTTTTTTTTTTTTTTGCAAAAGGATGGAGCGCAGCTTCCCCTCCCCATTCCTGCGCTAGCTATTAGAGGCAAACCCAAGATCGTTAGTCTTTCTGCAAAGCTCATAATGTGAAAAATGAAGCTCAAGAAAAATTAGCCAAATTACCAGGCTAATCCTTCAGCAGCAATCGCTGCTCCGCTGCACATCCGTAAAACGAGACTGGAGAGAGGAGACAGGGCAGCGCAGACGGGAAAGCACTCGTGTGTTTGTGATGTGGCCAGGGGAGAGGAAGGGATGACTCCATGGGGAGAACACACTCGCCGGGCTTAATTCGTGCTTTGGTTTTGCTCCCAAAGCAACAAACTGCAGGGAGAGACAAGGCTGTGCCTCCTTCTGCACCCACTGTGCCCCCACGGAGCATGAGAGTCCTGGGGAGCAGCTGCTCCTGCTGCCCATGGCTGCTCAAGGCGCAGGGATGGGGTCCCCTGTATCCCCCACATCCCCACTGCAGAGCAGATGTGCAAAGCTCAAGGAATCGCAGGAGGTGGTTGCAAGTTGGTACAACCAAAGAAGCAATTCCTGTACAAAAGTTGGGGTTGGGTACATGCCAAATGTCCCTCCAGTTATCGCGGCAGTAGTAAGGCCCCTGCGAAGGCTCTGATGGAGCCAGGGAGGGAGGAATACAGAAAGGAGGGAGCGGGCGCTCCCATGCTCGCAGATGGGTGTGAAATCCGTGCTTACTTCTAACAAATTGGGACTGGCTCCAGCTGCTGACTTTGGCAGTTCTGGCCCCTGCGGCACAGGGAAGACAGAGCCCAGCTCTGGCAAAGCCTCTACGTCAGGGCAGGTAGCATCCTGCCCGGCAGTGTTCCTGCTGCCCACATCACCCTGGGGCACGGGCAGCGCGGAGCAGGTCTGTCTCACAGACCCCAGCCCAGGGTCACTCTCCTCTGCAGCTGTGCCAAGGATGGGGCACTTGCTGCCAGAAACCCTCACTCAGCCTGGGAACATCGCCCATCTCCGCTCCAGCAGGGAGCGGAGCAGGACGAGCAGAGGCTGGAGGAAACCTCCACAAGCGGCCAGAGCCTTCCTGGGAAGAGGAGCTTGCACCCACCAAGTGTGCCGCAACACCACACCCCACCGCAATTCAGATCACTCGCACATCTCGGCTGCAAGGCTCAGCCACCGTCTTTCTGTGTGGCACTTCTGTGTTTCCATCACACCCACAAACAAAGCAGAGGCTGGCAAGAGAAGGCTGAAAGTTTGCAGGCAAAAGTGTCCCCAGTCACAGGATCCTGCAGCACATGTTCTGGGTAGAGCCGAGCCTCCAGCTACTGCCCTGCCACGGCTAGGAGATGAAAACAAACCAGGGACAACACACTCAACATGCTCGGCTGTTCAGTGAAGGACACGAGTGGTAAGAAGAGGCCCCCGCACTAAGATGGTCAGTTGGTCTATTTGAATCACCAATTTTAATTATGATTTAAACCAGCAAATCAAAATTTTTATTCCCTTCTTTTCGTCTGTACTCCTCCAGCACTCGTAGCATGATTGCGAGGCCGTCTTCCAAGGAAAGCATTTAATGAGGATCAACCCCAGACATGTTGTTTTGAAGCTAAGTTTCTTTGCACTGAATTTGGCATTTCTTTGTGCTAACCAACAGAAACTACAGACACATTTAAACGCTGATAGAGTCAACACGCTTCCAGATACTCACATTGATTACACTGTATTAGAAAATGGTAAATAATTTATCAGGCTTTCTGACTTGTGATTAGTGTAAAGCTGTTCTTGGATGCAAATTGGAATTGTAATTAGACATGTAGAAACCCAGCATCTGAAACATGTTTTTATTGAAGCAGCGTAAGGTACTTTTTTCCTTTTGTTTCCAGCATAATTATCAAAGAACACTTTGCACATAAAAAACCCATCAATTTATTAAAACCAGAGACAGTTTTACATCTGATCAGTGAACTAAAGCTGGTCATCATGATGCCAGGATTTTAGAGCTAGTACATAACTTCTCACACTTGATTTTTCATTCCTGCAGTGGAAGGCAAGCTCCCCCACCTCTGCCAATTTATTACTCAGCTTTGAATGAAGCAATTCTTGAACAGACGTACACTTAAAAAAAAAATACCAGACAAACAGAACAATGATAAAACTCTCTTTGGCAGGTACTGAAGAGACCACAATCGCTAAGAGTCAGCTTATTACTTCAAGATACTCCAGCTTCAGACACTTACCTGCCAATTGCCTTTAGTTCCATGGTACAACTCATTAAAATTTCAGAAGTAAAAACTGCATTTACATTTGCGTAATAAGTTCAAATGCATTTAGCTTTTATAGGTTGCCAATTGCAACTTATGGTCAGCTTTTGAGGAGGTGATTTGGTTGGGTTTTTTTTTTTTTTTTCTCTACCTAAAGCCAATTACTTCAAATTAAAACAAATTTGTTTGCTCTGTCACTGACCCCCCTCCACCCCCAGTCTCCCCCTGCCCTGGCAGTGGCATGTCTTACATATCCAGCAACAGGCAAGATCAAGGGCATGCTCGTTTAAGGCTGAAGTGTGAGAGATCCTAGAACAGCTATTGCAAGTAGAAATTTTAAGACTGCCCTTGCCTTTAGCCACCCTCCTTGCAGGTGACAGTTGCTGTTTGAACCAGACCTCGAGCACATGAACAAAAACCAGAGTCTGGCTATGGGACCCTGCTTATCAGCCCAGGCAGAGATTATGGGAAAGAGTGATAACAGTGATAATTTCACTGGAATTGTGCTGTATCTTTCATTTTAATTATCCACCTCTTAATTAGTAGCAGGTAAGAGCTGTATTTAAAGGTTTTCTCTCCACCATGAATCACAGTCCAGGAGAAACGGAGACCTGAGTGTCAAGCCCTGAGCTGCCAAGATGCTTTTCACCCAGAAATGTCAAAGCGCTCTGCACATCCACCTTGCCAGCCCCCGCTGCCCACCCTTGCAGGACGCCAGGGGAGAAGGGAAGACACATCACATGCATCTGAAGCAGCAGAACCAAGCAAAGTGTCATTATACGCACTGGAATCCAGCCAAGACCCTCTTCTCCTGCCCCTTGGGATTAGCACAGCAGTTGAGTAAGTAAATTCAAAACAGGATTTTGAGAGCCTGGGTCAAACTCGCACCTAGCCCAAGTGTGAGCAGTTGCTCCCAGGTCCTCATTGCAGCCCCTGCTCCCAGTGACACCAGGCCTGAAACTGGCTCCACACCCATGTCTAGAGGCCCTCAGCCATACAGGAGACCAGGAGAGAAGTTTCCAGGCATCAGGGCATGCATAGCTGTCGCTCCAAGGACATGGTGCCAAGAGCTCAAGTCTTGCCAGAGGCAGAAGCTTAACTCTCAGAGAGCGCGTGCAGCACTTCAGCATTTAAAGACGAGGAGGAGTGCAGGGTCACTCCAGGGGCCCCGATATTGGTCTCCCAGCATTCAAATCCACAGGCACATAAGTCTCGCTTGGCTGCTTCCATGGCCAGCGGGGATGTGTCTGCCAAGAGGAAGGCAAGAGCAGCCAGTTAGTCAGCTAGGCCACTGCAGGGAGACTGAAACAGGCCATTGCGCGTTTAAACACATGCCCCCCTGGAACAGGGCCAATGCCCTGAAGATCTGACACACATAAATTAACACACTGAATCTCCCCTGTATGAAACACTGCAAACTACACTGCCAGGCAGCTCTGCTATACACCATCCCACACTCGTGACATGGCTTCACATCCCACCACAGCCACATGAGGGCTAGCATCATATCCCTCTGCTTCCAGACCTGACCCCACTGGCAGGGCCATGTGGAACGGGGGAAGGATGCCCAGAGCGAGCGGAGGGTTACTGACCTGGTCTCAGCAGGGTGATGCCACAGCCGCCCCCACCAGCCCCAGTCAGCTTGCTGTGCAGGCCGTGGGATGCTGTGACCCGGCACAGCCTGTCCAGGGAGGGATGGCCGACGCCGATCACGTTTAAGTGGTGTTGGTTTATATCAAAGAGTTCCTAAAAGCAACCGCACAAACATGAGATTGGCGTGCATGGTGACAGAGGCTCTTCACAGCTGTGGCTCCCTCCCCAGCAAGGTGCAGGGGAGCTGCCTTGCCTTCCCAGCACACACCCCCCCCCCCCTCCCCCCATCTCGTTTCTGCAGGGAGTTCGGCCACCCACAAGTCTCAGGGCCCAGCAGCACTGGGCAGCAAGGTCAAGGCCAGAGTCTGAGCCCTGGACTGCTCATCCGTCCCTGTCTCCCTCATGACTTGTGCTGCTGCTGCCCACCACAGTGACAGCGGTACAACAGCTTCTGGACCTCCTGAGAAAATCCTGATCACAGCAAGCTGCCAGCAGGCATTTATTTCAGACACTAAATCAGAGCTCCCCGATGCCTCCCAACTGCTTCACCTCTCCCCTGTCACATGAGTGTTGAGCAGGAGACTGTGCAAGCCGCCTCTCTGGCTGTGGGAAGGGCACTAAGCCAGCATCTCCCATTCCTGGCTGTCACCCTGCCCAGCTCTGCAATCTATCCAGCATAACTAAATCCAGGGGACTTCTGACACAGGCAAGTCTGAAACGGCATTGCTGGAGAGGCGACGTGGAGTTACCTCCCCTTGTTTGCATTGTGCAGCACTTCTCTCTCCTCACGGGCAGGGCCTGGGCTGCAAGCCAAGAGGCCTCTCAACAGCACCACGCTGGGAATCTGGCACCCGGCTCAAGTGGGTTCGAGAGGGTCCTCCCTTCAGGGAAGAGCAGCGCAAGCCACTCTCCAAGCAAGGCCACCCTCCAAGCAGAGCTGCCCAGCTCTGGTGAGCTGCAAGTGCATCTCTGCCACGCTATCCCAGCCAGCCACAAATCCTGCTGCTCCTGGAGAAAGCTGCCACGGCAGCACAGTCCAAATGGCCCAAGTGATGGACAACGCCACCCAGAGATGGGAGTTACAGCTTCTCGCCTCCCAGTACTTGAGGTGAGGAATTAAGGAACAGAGGGAAGGGCTTGGCCCACTCTCAGAGCAAGCCTGGAGCAGGGCCAGGAACTGACACCAGGCCTCCAAGCACCGCAGTCCCCTCCCAGCTCATCAGCACCATCAGAGGAGGAAGCTCGTTCTCAGCAACGCTGGTCTGACACCACGACTTGATCATCTCCCCAGTGTGTGTCAGCTGTTCCCATCGCTGTCCCAGTGGGTATCACAAGCAGGGAGCCAGCTGAGATGGAACCAGTCCCAGAGAGGCTCCCTAACAGGAGCCCTGTGTTCCCTCCTCCAGCTGGTGCCACCAAGCGCTTCCCCACCTGCAGCTCATGGTGAGCCGGGAGGAAAGCTGCGTACAGGGAGCAGTGGGAGCCATGCTACAGCTTGGCAGGTGTCAGTCACATCACCCTCCCTCAGCTCTGCACGGGTCTCCTGCCAACACCACACAGGAAGGGACGATGCAGAAATAATCCCTCTCCCCCCATCTCCAGAGCATTTCTGTACTGCGTTTAAACAAATGTGAGGAGATGAATTAGCCAGTTGCACGCAGAGTGCATATATCACGAGTTCTGTGCTACGTTGGACAGACGTCCATCTAGAGGCCTCTTTATATGCCTGAGTGAGGGCACAGCACTGTCTATGATGATCCAAGACACCTGTCATCCCCTGATCCAAAATCTGCCAGGAATCGGATGACAGCTTATGACACAGTAGACTAGTTCAATGGTTCAGATACAATGCTGTCCAGAACTGCACATTTCAGAAACAGCCAAATATATATATATATATGCTGCATATAATCAACTGTGCCTCTGTGGGCAATTCAAGCACAAGACAAAACAACAGATTCAAGACAGAAACCCACTCACTGCAGTGCTGCTTCCCAGGCATTGTATACAAGGCTGCTTTGGCATCTTTCACATGAGGATCTCAAAGCACACTTCCAATTAGCCCTCCTCTTCTCCATCTCCCAATACTTCTGACAGTCTGAGCAATAATGCATTAAGGTGGAGAGGAGCTGTCTGAAGTTGCGCTGCAAACAGACTCCAGATCTTCCCCAGCCGATGCCAGCTCAGCCCTCATTAGGGTCAGCCCACCCAGATGGGCACAGAAACCCACCAGCCTCTTGGTGCGAAGGGAGGACTCCGCTATGAATCCCATGGGAAACCCTCCTGTGCTTGCTGCAGTCCCAGCAGCAGCTCACCCACATGCAGTGAAGTGCAACACAGCCTGAAGCAAAGAGGAGAAGGCTGTACCAACCATCTGCTCACAGAGTGGCCCTACACCGCTGCCACAAGCTGAGCTGGGAAAGCAGCTCTCTGTCCCACCCCAGAGCCCTCTCCTGTACCTCTGGAGCATGCTCATGCTTGTGGAGGGGACAACCTACCAGCAAAAGCAAGGACAGGCAGAGATCCTCACAGGAGAGCCGAGGAGCGGGATCCAGATGCCAACAAGGAACTGCACCACTGGCACCAAGTGGTTCTTGACCATCCAAGTCACTTGGCACCCAGGGCCAGGCCAGGTTTGCCTCAGCTGGGAGACTGCCACACATCCTTACCCCACGGTTATATGAACCAGTATTACAGCTCTCTCAGCACTGCAAAAAACTTCTTCCACTTGAAAGCATGCTTCCCCCCACCACAGCAGCCTCTCCTACTTTGAACAAAGCCAAGACAAACACAGATCTTTGTATGCACCTCATGCATCAATGTCAGGTCAGCTCTGGGCACAACTCTGTTTGTTATTTTCTGGAGCCAGGATGAGCGCAGAGCAATGGACTGGTTACGAGCCAGCTCCCATCACAAACCAGTGGCTCCTGGGCACTCTGCTCTTCACTCCAGCCTTGGCAATGACAAAGCAGTTGCTTCACAGGCAGTGACTGCCAGAATGAGCACGGCTGGCCCACGGCGCAGGGAGGCGGCGTCTCGGCCTGAAGTCACTCCATGTTTCTTAGCAAAGGGAAGCAAAACCTCCAGAGCTACAGGTCCACAAAGCACCAGGCCCACTCCCTCCCTCCCTGTGCACCGCTGCGGAGAGACACCAGCAGCATTTTCTGTCCCTTGGCTCCAGAAAAGGCACTAAAAGCAGCACACACAGAGCATGGTTTCACTCAGAACTGAACATTTCCTGCTATCAAATTTTTTCTTAGACCTAATGTTCTTTAAATGACATTTTGATGTTCAACAGTAACAGTGTCTAAAAATACTGGCGAACAAGCCCCTTACCTCCAGCACAGGGTAATACTCTGGTGATGGATTTGCAGGCATCGCTTCCAGAACACTTTGGCACTCCTGAGAAATTGCATCAATGGAGTCCAACACCGGGTTCATTATAGCAGGGAACTGAGAAGGGGGGGAAGGCAAGATGTGAGAAGACTGCTTGCTAGTCTTCTAACACCACTGTGATAAAACAGGCCCCAGTCTCTCTGAGCTGGACAATTCCTCATCCCATTTGGGGCTACTCATTCACAGAAAAACCCACTGCAGAGCAGGGCAATAGTAATTTGCTCCCACCTGCAGAAAATGGAGGAACAGAGGGAAACAGGTCAGAGGAAGGAACTATTCTTTTCATGGTTGCAAACCAGTGAATTTTGTGGCAAGCCCTGTTAATGCTGGAGAAAGGGAGGAGGTGAGCTGAACCCCCATTCCCAGGGCAGCTAGGCCTTAGCTAGCAGCAGACAGGAATGCAGTGACTACAGGAGGGACCTCCCAGGAGATCCCCGTGAAAGCTGCAGTCCCAGACGAGCAGATCTGAGCTCTTGAGGGTTATCTCCCCACCCTGCACCAGCACACATCCCCAACCCTGCAACCAGGCAGGCGCCGCACCTTCAGAATCTTCTCCTTGACACCAGCCACCAGGACCTTGGTGCTTCGAGGCACTTTTGTGTTGGTCAGCAAGATCCTCAGCATCGGCACCCTGGAAGTAACAAGAGACACCTCCTTGCCTCTTTCCTTTACAGTCCCCCAGCAGCCGCTCCCATGGCCCAGAAAGCTACAGTTCGTTCTGCCTTGAAAGGCCTATTTGTGCAAGACACCCAAGATAAGAGTCCCATTAGTTTTAAATAAAGTTAAGCAGGTGCTTAAGTGCTGGCTGGGTTGAGGCTTGCTCCTCTTAGATACAAGGAACAACTGTACTAGTGCTATAAATAGGACTGTAACGTATTTACTGAAATCCATGTTTTTCAAGCAAAATTTTTCCTTTGAAATACTATCTACGAGACTAGCCAGTAGTAGCCATTAACTGCTAATAGAGCAATTTCATGCACTGTGAAAGATTTTAATGGAGTCAGATTATACTTCATTGGCAGGAGGCAGAGGTAACATGCAGGATCTGGACATGGATTTGTCAATGCAGCTTGGTTTTCACACAGTCCTACCACCAGGTAAGCAAAAAGTTCCCCCTCCCCACAATGTCATTTGCTGCCAGGAGCAGATCCGTTCCTGCTGCCCATGATGCCATGAAATTAATATTGATCCTTTGTGCTGTGTTCATCTAATGTCAGATAATGACCAAACATTTCACTGTTCCCATCCACTCCAAACCAAGACAACACTCAAGCTACCCACACCCATGGCAAAATCTGGCTACAAAGTCCTTCCACCATGCTGTTAGCGATCTCCCATCAATCTCATATCCTACAAGATCCACCCAATGCCTCTTTGACATATTCCACCCACCGTATGCAAGTGTTATTTTTAAACTCAAAATTTACCTCTTTAATGGTGTGATTTTTCCTGATTGGTATCTCAGGGCTCCACCTAAAGTAAAATACATGCATTGTCTCAGTACACAGTGAGCTGAGAGATAACACAGTGTCGTAAGAGGCAGAAGGTCTTTCATCTTTAGAACCTCACCCAGAGCATATGACAGTAATTGCAAGAAACACCAGCTAAATGAACCATGTTCTCAGACAGCATGAATCTGCCTAACCCTGCTGACTTAATGAGAGGGTCTGGCTGGACGTAGTTAACCCAATGCCTTTCTCTTTGCTCTCCTCTAGTCTGGGATCACATTAATATTTTTTAAAAGGCAAAGAGTTTGGCCAGCATTAAATCTTTACTGAAAAAAAGAATCAGGCAGTGATTCCCTGGGGCAGAGCCAAGCATGCAGGTTTCAAACTGGACTGAATGTGTGCACTCATGTCAGCAGCCATCCTTCAGCATGGAATTTCATTGTCCAGAAGGAATGTCTCACTTGGCTCCTACTTTTACAGAGGCATTGCGATTAGGTCTCATTAGAAAGATTATTAAAAGTCTTGAAGGACACTTCCAAAACACTTGGAAGTCTCTGCTAATTGAAACTAAATGACAGCTGTCCAACTGCATTTTCTACTGCATTATCCTTGCAACAGGATTAGGTTTCTTTGTTCACGCCAGAATGTTTAAATATCAGTTATTTGCAACAGGGTCTCTGCCCCATAGCACTTGCCTGGGGGACAATCTCTGGTGTTACTGCAGCAAGTCTCCCAACAGCCCAGCTGGCTCCAGTCCCAGCTTACAGATGGGGCAAAGTGAGACAGGAAAGGATTCCCTCTACTCGGGTCAAAATGGAGACCTGAATTTGAGAGTTTCTGTTCCCTTTGCTGCACCTCAGTGCAGTGGGGCAACCTGCTCCATCCAGTGTCCCTGCAGCAACCCCAGCCAAGCCTTATTGTTTGCAGAAATGCAACCTGTGGCATCTGCTCACCACCTTCCCACAGCTGATGCACACTGCAGCGGAGAATGGAAACAGGTCTGCTGCTCTGCCAACCCGTCAGCCTCTCCTCAGCACCCATATTCAGTGCCGCGGAGCAGCAAACACATACATACCCCAGGTGCCAACAGCATTATCCACACCCGACGGATTGCCATGGATCACCCGCTCCCCTTGGAAGGCCCAACTGTTAATCAAAGTCAGCTCTTCTTCTGTCCACCTGAAAGGCAAGAAAATGACTCCAATACACAACTGAAACCAGCACATGTGGACAGAGAGAGGCACCAGAGGCCACAGGAGATACAAAAACAGTGGGAAGCATACAAGGCACCCAGTTGCTGTGGGAAGCCCCGGCATCGCAAAACCCCTCTGCACACTGTGTTCTTTCAGCAGAGAGCAGGCATCGCCGTTTCCAGCACCTAACTGGCACTCAGCACTTTTCTGCCTGGCAGTGTGCAGAAACACGTCCAGCCCACGAGGGGAACTGGCACTGCTCCACAGAGACAGCACAAAGGGCGCAACCACTACCCAGTGCTCCTGCTGCAGGCCAGCAGCAAGGGAGGGAGCACATTCAGGGAGAATATCCTAGCCCTGGCCTAGCAAAGATCACATGCAACTGAATGCTAGTCCAGACTTATCCCCACCTCCCTGACACTGTGTGTTACCACACGTCTTGGCCTGAGATCCTGCTCACCAACAGGCAGGACAGTGTATTTATAGACGCAGAAGGCACAATGTGAGAACGGAATAGTAAAAGTTGCATTTCAAACGTGCAGCTTCAGCCTCTAATTGCCAGCTGCTCAGCTGCAGAAGCCTCACAAATTGGGTCAAAAAGTAAATCAGTTCTACCACCACCAACTCCAGCAAAGACTTTGGTTTTTAGGGATTAACTCCTAACACTTCAAGCTACACTGGGTGCTGGCACTTAGAGCACAGACGGGAACCAAACACAGATCCAGAAGGTGTTATGCTAAAAACACAAAACCAGCTCTTTCCGTTGTCTTAAAAGCAGTCACATAAATTGCTAAGTGCTTTGAGAGTTTAAATGCTGGCACAAAGAGTTTGGTGCTGGGTCAGACTCAGCAAGGATCAAGGCCCCTGACTGAACATACTAATTAATGGGCTGTAGCAATACAAAAAGCAAATGCAGAGCTGCCAGTTACAAAGCAATTGCTGGCTGCAGCTTCACCACTCCCCAGTCTATTTCAAACCCACTCACTCACTCCATGGTGAAGGACTGTCTCAAACCCTGGCACCCCAAGGGAAGCTCAATGCCCACAGGGAGCCAGCTAGCCCTCCTGCACCCTGCTATAACACACTTCAACTCGCACAGGCACACAAATACACATCTCTGACTCCTTTCCTGCAACACAGCACTGCCTGCTCTGCAGTCCAGACACAAAGTGCGTGTTCCAAGCCACTGTTCAGATGGCCTAATGCACAGCAGTATCAGATATCCCAGCACCAGTGATGTTCTGCAGAGATCAGAGCTGGTGTTTGGTGCAGCAGGAACGTGCATTGGGCAGGTTTTTAGAATATGGGGCCCAGAATAGGTATTGCATGATGAAGCAGAGGCACAAACATGGATTTTGGAAAAGCATCAAACAGCCTTACATGAAATAATGAGAACAGTCACTGACCACTGCTAAGGCAAGGCAGAAATTCTGAGAGCCACCTGCTATCTGGAAGCTGCTTCCTTTAACTCCCTACTTCCTTGCACCTCAGCTGAATGTCTTTACCCATCTCCACACACCTTTCATTTCACTTGCCAATATTTAATCTGTGAAGCATTCAGGAAAACAGCTCACACCACCGCTACTCAAAATAGAAGCGCAGTTTGCTGTAAACCACTTGTTTTTAATCCTCTTTCAGAAGCTGCGATTCTTCTCTACACAGGAGTCATTATATCACGCTGTTCTTTTCTTGCGATGTTAAGCAAAAACCTTCTGAAGTCTGACACCCCCATCTCTCACTTACCCCTCTGCACGCCAGCTGGAAGAAAAAAAAAAATTACGCTGTATTCAAGCTGAAGCTAAGAAGCACAAGCAGGGAATGAAGACATCCTTGCTGCCTGGTTTGGAACTGGCCTTTCATTTCTCATGCCGTGTGACTATTTGGGAGGTTTGCCTGAGCATGGCGTACAAATTGTTCTGCTCTAGGAACGTGTTTCTGGATCAGGCTGCAAACTCTGTTTTTGAAGCAGAGCACAGTCACCCCCTCTTGCTGTCTCACTTTCAGTCCCACACAAAATCCACAGAAGCCAACCATAAAAGGTTGCACCTGGCACCCAGCACACAATAGAGGGTTCTGCCACTCCAGCTGTGATATGCATCTTTAAACAGAGCCTCCTCAGACACACAGCAGAGCAGACCAGTTTTTCAAGACTGAACTCCAAGGGAAAGCAACCCAAGGGCAGAAGGAAAGAAACCCCTTTTCACCAGCCACTGATAAAAGGGAAACTCAGGCAGGAAATCAGGAGGAAATGTACCACATGCAGAAAAAAAATTCATGTGAAAATGTAGAAAAAATGGAAAGGATGCTCAACTCCTTGAGGACTCAACGCAAAACCTGGAAGATGCTCAGGGACAGAGAAGAAATAGAGGTTAAAATAATTCACCACATTAAAGTGTGTGCTTTATTTGCTTGGCCAAATAAAGCTTTTTTTTTTAAGTATGCATATCTTACACTAGACAAGGGAAATGGTGCAAGTTTTACAAAGTCTTTGCATTCAGTTGCTTTTATTGGGAGAAGTGAATTGTAAACGTGTGATTCACAGGTTGGAGCCCTGGGACAGGGCATGCCTCTGCTGCTGGCAACACTGGGCAGCGATAGGAGAGGAAGGGAAAGGAGCTGGGCGCTCAGGGTGCCACTGCTGTGGCCACAGCCCAGGAGTTAGCCAGAGAGACCAAGAGAGGTGCCAGTGCCAGAATTTGTGCAGGTAAAAGGAAAGACAGGGGCACAGAAAGCAGAGCTGCCCGGGGCCGTGCATCCAAAGCAGGGAGGCTTCCTCGCTGCATTACCTGGCTGTGGACTCTCCCTCCTTCAGAGGGCAGGAGATGGCTCTGCACGCTGTCAGCAGGGCCGCCGCCAAGCAAACAGCATAGGCGGCACTTGAACCCAGCCCAGCTCCCGTGGGCAGCTCAGACCACACCAGTATGTCCACATTCGGAACATCTCTGAAACACAAACACGCAGGATATAACACAACAACCTTGAATTCCATCTTGAGACAACATTTCAAAGGCAAAAGATGCCAATTAGGACCGATCACAAGAAAAGCTGGTTGAAAACTGGCAACATCAGCACATGCATACACACACGGGCTTCATGAGTGCTCAGTTAGCACAGCTGAGTAGCCTTGCTAAGCCATTGTACTAGAACAAAGCCTTGCTGAATTGGATCTATGATTAGCACAGCTTGTCAAGCTGCTAGCAGGGGCACTTAGTAACTAAATACTTGAGTAGCACCATAAAAAGACCCTTCAAAGATTGTTGTAAATGTGATTTTAAACATATTTCTAATAAAGCATAAATATCCCAAATTCCTAGCTGCATAGTTACATCCCAGTGGAGCGACAAGCTGATGGGGAAGACGAAAGACACACATACTCGTGCCCACGTGCCCTTTTTCTCCACTGAATGCACCCGGGGTTGTGTTACAGACCCTAATATGAAACCCAAGAGCTTTTCACTGGCTGGTGAGTGATGTGAACTATGAACTGATGGTTTCAGAGCAGGCTGATGACAGCCCCAGTGCTATCACATCATAATTCTTTAACCTTTATTCCTTTGCTATGAATACTGAAGTCGGGTTCTGACTTGGTTTAAAATAGTAAGCAGTGCTGTATCAGACATTGCCCTGAGCACCTGCGCAGTAACTTATACCAGTATCATCCACAGTGTTTGTCAGGTTTAGAAACTGGAACAGCCCTGAGCTGTGGTTACCCCAAGTTCCCATCTTTTCAGGGAGATTTAGCCCACAGGAGGGATCAGACTTAGCTCAGACAATGAATTCACAGCCCACCTCTGTAGCAGTTTTTCTAACCTAAGCCAGGATGAACTGAGCTGCGTGCTGAAGGGAGGGATGTCTGTCTCCTTCTGTTGACTGTGCAGGAATGGTGGGATGAACATCTCTTAAGCACCTCAAAGCTAGATGCCTAAATGACAGCAGATGATTCCCAGCCCACCTGCCTGGGGTACCTCACCCAAACCGCTCAGGTCTGAAGGGTGTCTCCTGAGGTGCTCAGAACCTAAATGAAGTGAGATTCCTTGTAATTCCTTGTTTTGCCTCAAAGATTTGTTTTCTCCCCATGACCTTGTAGAAGCAATTAATGGTGAACAACACTCAAGACAGCATGTTTATTTTGGGGCAGGAAGATAGCCTTACCCATACTTAGCCGAAATAGCCAGGCACATATAAAGAAAGGCAAGAGTAGCAAGGCTCTCGGGAGCTGAGGCTCCGGCAGCAATTCCGGCAAACTCTTTCAGTGTATGCAGCTGTTCTACGCTGGGGGACTTAGATTCATCAAAGTCAGCTATGGAAGCAAGCAGGGGAGAATTTAAACACTTAGTAACCAGGGCATTGTTAAACTTGAAAGCAGTATTTACAAGAACAACATCTCACGTTATAGTAGGCAGAAACAGATTAAGCCAATTTCAGATTTCACCTACAAACTTTCTACCTAAGGATTCATGGTAAAATAAATGCAAAATCTCCACCAGCCACTCCGAAAACCCAGTGTTTCCACACCCCACACCTGTGGTGCATTACAGCAACTGTCTCCTTGCCTACACTTTGCAGTGCACCCATCCATCACTGTGTAGAACTTGGCAAGTCATGAACTGTTTATTAAAGAACATGGATATTATGCATTTCACATGAGTCTGGATTCTGAATGGCCAGGAGCAGGCATCAATGTAAGAGAACTTTTGGTCAGCACTGAGAGAGGTTACCAATGCTCTGACTCAGCAGACTTTGTTCTGCCCTCTGCTAAGCAAACGGTGCTCATGAGGATCACAGGAGTTCACACTAGGTCCTCTGGAAGGAAATGGCACAACCACCAGTCAGGGGCTCCATCCAGTACAAGATGCTGCAGAAATTCCAGTGAGGGCTGGCATGGAGCAGAGAGGCAGGAAAACAGGGTCTGTATCCCTGCCCTCCCCGAGAGCCCTCAATTCAGACCAACTTCAGAGAGACTCCTCTGTGGTCCCCCTTCAGTAATACACCTGGACATGGTCCCTGGGTAGTTCCTCTGTGTATTAGAGGACTGCCTGAGCTACAGCAGCACTAGAACAAGCCCCTGGGAACCTGAAACAGGAGGACACAGCCACGGCAAGGGCCACTCACAGATACCAGAGCACCAGGCAGGTCACAAGAGGCACACAGAAGGACTATGGGTGCCTGAGCTGGGAGTGTGCAGGGACACTTTAGTCAAACACACACTGAGCGTGGTCAGAGACAACAAGGCCCAGCAACACTCTGCAGGGGGAACAAATAACCCCCCCGCGGGGGTCCCAGCACAGACACTGGGCAGAAGTCGCCGAGCAGGACTGAGAGCCCCACACGATGCACGGAGAGCGGTTCCTTCCTCCCAGTGCTTGCCTGCAACCCCCCTCCGCAGGGCCTGGAGGCTGGAGGTGTCCCAGCTCCTCACGACGCCGACGCCGGGCAGGCGGACGCACACCTTGCCCTCAGCGCAGGGCCTCAGGCGGAGGAAGGTCCTCAGGTTCAGCGCCACGGCCAGGGCAACCTGCGGGCGAGGAAATGCGGCGTCAGGGGTAGTAAGTCGGACCGGAGCCCCTCCACGGGCGGCAGCAGGCTCCCTACCTTGCCGTGCACCACGGCGTGCTCCCCGTGGAGGATGACCTTCCCCGGGGCGGACAGCACCAGGCTCCGCTCCCACATCTCCCACAGCAGGACGCGGCCTCTCAGGACTGCCGCGCCCGCCTCAGCCGCACAACTCTAACCACGCGGACTGACACTCCCGCTCTCCAGTAGGAGCGGCGCCCTGCCCCGCCCTCCTCGCTCTCCAGCCAATAGCCGGGATCCTCGCGGAGGCGGGACTTCGGGAAGGCCAATCGGAAGGCGGCGGCGCGGAGTGGTGCGGAGCTGGGGTGACGGCGCGCGTGGGCGAAGGGAGGGACGGCGGCCGCGGAGGGTCAGGGGGCGGTGGCGGCCGGCGGCTA